>NW_020954571.1:4430905-4432536 GCF_900497805.2 Vombatus ursinus | reverse complement strand
TTTCTTTCTTTCTTTCTTTCTTTCTTTCTTTCTTTCTTTCTTTCTTTTTTTTGCCTGTGTGTTTAAATGCATAAGTAATACAATGAACCATTTCACAGGTTGTTGGAAGCTGCTCTTTTGAGACTGGGCTGATCTGGGGGCCCTCAGCTTAGCTCAGCTCAGGTCAGGTTTCCTAAAGCATTGATGGTGTTCAATTTGTACTAAGAGGCAGAGAGTTGGCTCTAGGGGGACTGACAGTGAGAAACCCAGAGACAGCTAGATGGCACAGTGGACAGAATATTGAACTTGGAGTCAAGGAGACCCAAATTCCAATCCTGCCTCAGACTGTCAATCCTGCCAACTGTCACTTAATCTTTCTCAGCCTCAGTTTCTTTATCTGTAAAATGGGAACAATAATAGTACCTACCACACAGGCTTGTGAGAATCAGATAAGATAACATATGTAAAGTGCTATATAAAACTTTTAAGTGTTATACAAATCCTAGCTATTAAAACGACTAAGGCAGCCTTGCAAATTAACTTGAGTCCACAGGAAAGCAGCAGATTTTAATCTCAATCAAAATAGAAAACATGGCCTGCTGTCTCCTCCTCTCCTCTCTGGCCCCACACCCTGACTCCTAAGCCCTAGAACTTTTTTGGCCAAGCTACCGAAGGTCCTTGTATCATGATTAGGGCAGTATTTGTCAGTTCCATTTGTTATGTGCTAAGGAGGCCAACGTGGAAAATTGAATTCCCGTATTCAGGTCAGTTGAACAACTGTTTCCAAATGCAAGGAGTCTCAATTCTCACACCTTCCCTAGGGCACACAGAATCCTTTTCCAGCCTCAGCTCTGGACTAGGAATCTCAAGATCTGAGTTTGAAGGCTGCCTCCACCACCTCATAATTGTAATTTTGGACAACTTGGTGCAGTAAGAAGGGCGCTGATTCTAGAGTCAGAGAACCTGAGTTCAAATCTCACCTCTGATGATCACACCATCTATGGGAGTGTGGGAAAGTCACTTAATGTTTCTGGGACTCAGTTTCCTCATCTATAAAATAAAGAGATTGTACTAGATAGCTGCTGAAGTCCCTTCTTGTTCTTAGAACCTAAGAACTCATTTGGGCTCCCTAAGCCTCAGTTTCCCTATTTGTAAATAGAGATAATGAACATACCTCTTCTATTTACTTCACAGAGTAGATGTGAGAACCAAATGAGATAACAATAATAACAGTAACTGAAATTTATGCAGGGTGTCCTCAAAGTCTTGCCATTGTCTAGCCTTTTTCAGTCATGTCTGACTCTTTGTGATCCCTTTTTGGGGTTTTCTTGGCAAAGACACTGAAATGGGTTGCCATTTCCTGCTCCATCTCATTTTACAGATGAGGAAACTGAGGCAAACAAGATTAAGTGACTTGCCCAGGGTCGTATAGCTAGTTAGTGCCTGAGGCCAGATTTGAACTCAGGTTTTCCTGACTACAGGCCTGCACTCTAATCCACTGTGCCACCTCTTTAGAAGCTTAAGGTGTATGGCACCTTGCAAAGTATTTTGCATATATTAATACATTGAAACCTCATTACTACCCCCATGAAGTAGGTACTACAGAGTACTATTATCACCATTTTACAGGTATTATCATTATTATTATTATC
>NW_020954571.1:4428685-4430895 GCF_900497805.2 Vombatus ursinus | reverse complement strand
GCCTGTGTTGGAGACGTGTCATTAATCCATTTCTTTCACTTGCTTTTTCCATTCTTCATGGGGAGCCTGGTCTATAACTAGAGCATTCTCATTCTCTCTAAACTCATTACCTAGGAATACTGGAGGCAAAGGGAGGAGGAGAGGATGGCAGACAATTGTGACCCATATAGTTGAGAATAATACTTCCATTGGGAAAAAAAAGTCCCTTGGAGTTATAACTTTATAACCTCTATGCTTTGAACACATAGCCCTTATAGTAACCTGTGAGAAGGACAGATTAGGTAGGTATTATTGTGCCTATTTTATGGATAAGGAAATTAGGCCTAGATAAGTTAAGCAAGACCAGTTGGAGAGTGGTGAAAAAAGCACTAATTGGGAATTAGGAAATGTGGCTCACTTCCCTCTCTGAGCCTCAGTTTCCTTCTCTATAGCCTAAGGAAGTCAGACTAGATGTTCTCTAAGTTCCCTTCTGTCTCAGACACTCTTAAATTCTAGGGTCCCTTACAACTCTAAGGGCCTGTGAGTCTTCTAAGGTCCCATCATGATTTAGTGGCAGAGTTCAAACTAGAACCCAAGTCTCCTGGTTCCCAGATCATAGGTTTTTGGTTTTGTTTTATTTTTTTCACTAAACTTATTGCCATTCTCCTTGAAGACAGCCTAATGACATATGAGAGAGGAAGGGAGGGAATAAGCATTTATTAAGTGCCTACTACATGCCAGTCATTGAGTGCTTTACAATTAGTATTTCATTTGATCCTCACAACAACCCTGGGAGGTAGGTGCTATTATTATTCCAATTTTATAGATGAGGAAACTTAGGCAGACAGAAGTTAAGTGACTTGTCCAGAATCACATAGTGTCTGAGGCTGGATTTGGACTTAGCTCTTCCTGACTTCAAACTCAGTATTCTATCCACTGAGTCACCTAGCTGCCTCTATGATACTGTTCAGTGTGGTTTCTCTCTCTCTCTTTCTCCCTCTCTCTCTCCCTCTTTCTCTCCCCTTCCTCTCTCTCTCCCCTTCCTCTCTCCTCCTTTCTCTCTTCCTCTCTCTACCTCATTTTCTAGATAATAACTGTTGTACTTTCTTCCTAAATCACTTTCTTTAGCACTGTAGTCACCCATCCTAACACCTTCTCCTGGAGGTACTACATGTCTGGGAAATCATTCATGTTCATAAAAATTCCCCTCCTCAAATCTGAATTCAAGTCATGGGACCATGAAGATAGAAGTTTTCAACAAGTCAACCTTTGTTCCTACCTAGGCTTGATTGCCATGCTCTGCTTTCATGATCTATCATGGGGTCCAGTTAGGATCTGACTTTTATGGACTGGGATCTTATCATCCATTCAGAATCATCCTCCCCACAGTTGTTGTTGTTATTGTTTAGTTGTTTCCGTTGTGTCCAATTCTTGGTGACCCCATTTGGGGGTGTTCTTGGCAAAGATAATGGAGTAGTTTGCCATTCCTTCTTCAGCTCATTTTTCAGATGAGGAAACTGAGGTAAACAGGGCTAAATGACTTGTCACACATCTAGTAAGCATCTGAGGACAGATTTGAACTCATGAAAATGAGTCTTCCTGACTTCAGGCCCAGTGTTCTATGCACTGTACCACCTGACTGCCTTTTACATGTACACATATACATGCATGCATATTTAAATGTACATATACATATATACACACATACATATTGCTCTCTGTTCTTATCTCTCCTAATTATGGTAAACCCTGCTAGGTTTTTTCGCTTTGTACTCTCTAGTGTTTCTAGCTGCCTCTGTTAAGGGCTCATTATTGACTGAGAGCTGAAAACAGTAATGAGATTAGATGATCCCATATTGTGGGGCCTTATAGGGAGGGGGAGTTTATGAAGACAGCAGGCCTTTTCCTCTAATCCAGCCTGTGAATCAGAAGTGCTGAGCTCTGATCACACTGTTGATAGGAGCTTTCATGAACATAGATGCCACCCACTGCTGGAAACCCCCCTACTAGGACTGATCTAATTTAGCACTTGAGGCTATGGTTGAAGAAGGCAGACAGCCAGGGAGCCAAGGAGTTAGGCAGGGAGGTTGCATGAGGGAGACAGAGAGAAGGAGAGAGATAGAATGAGAGATACAGAGAGAGAGAATCAGAGACAGAGAAAGATCGAGACACAGATAAATAGATAGATAGATAGATAGATAGATAGATAGATAGATAGATAGATAGATAGA
>NW_020954571.1:4397873-4428675 GCF_900497805.2 Vombatus ursinus | reverse complement strand
AGATAGATAGATAGATAGATAGATAGATAGATAGATAGATAGATAGAGTATTTATTACATGCTTACTACATAGATGCCAAGGCATTGTGCTAGATGCTGGAAATGCAAATACAAACAAAAAAAGATATCCTTAACCTCAAGGAGCTTACATTCTAACTGAAGAAGATAATACATAAAAGGAAGCTGGAAGTGTGGGGAGCAAAGGGGACTAGCACAAAGACAAGGTGGAAAAACTGTAGAGCCATGAGCAGAACTGGGAAAGAAGTGTGTTCTGAGTGATCAGAGAAGGCTTAGTGAAAAAGGTAAAATTTCAGCTGGATCTTGAGGAATGGGTAGGATTTGGAAGGAAAGAGAGGAAGAAGGGGAAATTCTAGATGGGAAAAAGACATGAACAAAGGTCAAGGGGTACTTTTAAGTATGGTTTGTCAATCTATCATATCTTATAACCTGAGAAACATCTTGAGGCCTGGGTTCTCTGGGAATAAAGAACTCCTAGTCTATTCATCTCCCTAGGCCTCAGTTTCCCCATCCATAAAATGAAGGGATTGGAGTAGATGATCTCTAAGCTCCTCATCAGGTTTGATATACTAAGATTCTATGTACAAAGGTTTTAAAAAAAACAAAAACAAAAACAAGGGAGAGAACCATCTGAGCAACCAATCTTAGGAAAGGAGCTATCCATGGTTCTGAGGTGGCCAGGGCAACTCCTTTGACAATTCTGATTTTCACCTGTCAAATGTGTCTCATTTCCTCTTTATGGCTTCACTGACCTGGTCAGGCCATTTTTTCTTATTGGTTGATAATCACTTCCTCAAAACTTATTAGCCCTAACCTTCTTGGAATTGCTTGTTGCTTTGACTCTACTGCCACCTGAAAGTCTACTCTTCCTTAAAGAACTCGGATGCCTGGTTTCCTAGTGATGAGACCCAGAACATCTACCACACCAGCAAATGGTCTGTCCAGTCTAGCTTAGATATCTTTTCCCCTACTACTAAGGTAATTTTCTGCAATTTGTTAGGTTTCCTGAAGATAGCTCAGGCCTCTTTCTGAAGAAGCTGTGGAGATGGAAAAGGAGAGCACTATTCCTGGAGCTCTGACAAGCAAGTGTTAGACTCAGGTGACTGTAAAACCCAAAGATCTGCTACAGTTGCCCCAGTGGTCTTTTATTTTGCAAAGCCCTTCTCAATCTGCTTCTGTGGCCTCTCTCTACACATGCCATCCTGAGGATATCACCTTCAGATGAGGAGAACTCTTCTGAAATATCTACTGTTTTGATAAGAAGAAAAAAAAAGTCAAAACCCCAAATTTCTCCTACCCAGTTGAATGAAAAGATAGAGTAGAACAAGGCCTCCATCTTTTCTAATGGAACATGGCATTTATAGTGTTATTTTTAAAAAAACAGTCTAATCAATTAAAAATGGAAAGTATTCATTTTCCACAAGGGCTAGAGGAATATTTTGTAGCTTTGTAGGCCTGCATTTGGGATTAATAGCTTTTGATCGAACATCATCCATTGTAAGCAGTCTTTCTAGCTAGTGTCCAGTTTGGTATCCCAGAGGTGTGGTATAGTTGGAAGAACAGTGGGTTTGAAGTTGGATGACCTGGGTCCAGGTCTGCCACATTCTATCTGGGTTATTCTAAGCACTTCACCTCTGAGTCTCAATTTCTTTTCTGCTAAATGAGGGAAATGGACTAGATGATTCCTAGGGCTCCTTCCAGCTCTAAAGCTGCTTGGATGTCCTCAAAGGTAATTATTCCAAATCTCAGCTCTCTCATCTTTCTCACCCCAGCCCCAGGCAATAGTACAACTTAGTTGTAGCTAACTTCTGGTAACCATGAAATCTTTTATCTCTGACTCTAGCATGTTCCTTACATTGCTTAACCAGAGAGTCACTTGAAGTTCATTCATTATGCCTCAATCTGACATCCCTAAACCAGTCATAGAATAGAATATATGAACTAGAGGTGACTTTAGACACAATCCAATTCAACTTCCCGCTCTCCCCCAATTCTGTTTTACAGTGAGGAAATTATATCTCAGTAAGATTGATTGACTCACCCAACATTACATGGCTAGCAAGTTGCAGAGTCAGGATGTGGACCCATCTTTCTTGATTCCCTATCCAGTTCCATCCAACCCATCCCACTCATTTTCATTCTGTCATGCTGGTAAATCCTCAGTATTCTTGGACACATTTGCAAAGTGTGCATGGGGAATTATGCATATGAGGCACATTCTAGTATTGCTAAAGAAAACTGAAGGGGTGGGGTGGGAGTGTTGGTCGGAGAGGGCATTGTCAGGAACTGGAAGTACCATTCAGTTTGGGAGATTGCAACAACTGGGGAGAGAGGTAATTTGGAGAGGGGCAAGATGAGAGAGGGCCTAGGGGAGGAACACAAGCAGTTCAGACTTGTAAAGCAAACTCCCCTTTCCTAGAGAAAATGTCCTTGGGATGTTAGGCTGTTCGAGTGAACAACATTTCAGGGACTAGAGTGTCAGCTAATCGGAAACAGATTAAATGTCCGCACATACTGATGGAATTAAATCTTAATAGCCCATGTGCCCAATCAAAGGCATCTGGATTCAAATAATGGAAACATGCCCCCAAAGTGCTTTTAGGTCTTCAACAACTTCCCCCTAAACCTAGCCTGGACTGCTTCTTGCTAATTAAAACTACAACAAGGACTGAGAGCCCCAAGCAGCTGGATTGGCATCTTCCAAAAGTAAATAAGTAAAAGTATTAGATACCTGCTCCTCATGGAGAAGTTGACACAGATTATGTTTGCTCATTGAGTGGAAGAGATTTTTGTAAATTTAATTATAATTTAAGTGTAAAATATGTCACATCTGTAGGAGTGGTATGTCTAGTGCATAATTACTTCACAGTGCTATCTAAATGCGACACTTTGCAGTGCCTCAATGTTCAGTGGGAGATTAATTTATGGCCCAGTGATAGGCTAAAACAGCATTCAAAGTCATTTTGTCCAATGTCCAATGAAGGAAAAATTGCAATAATAATTACTTAGCCATTCATTTTATCACTTTTCAGCTTCTGCTCTATTGTTCTGCCCCCATTCCCTCATCTGTGTGATTCAGCAGCATGTCTGGTAGCCAGCCCCCAGCCCTCTCTGCTGGCCCCTCTGCCATATGTATTCCTCTATTAACAGATGCATGGCTTTCCTTTCATCCCTAATTTGGCAGCAACGTCACCCGATAAAGCATCAGTGCTGTGGTTTGGAGTCGGGAGAGCAGGGAAGATGAAAACCCCAGCTCAAACTGATCCTCATTAACTGAGTTAAAGCAGAATTTATTGGCCACTCAGGATTGTGAAGAATCCATTTCACCACCAGGGCTGGGGTTGCCAGAGAAAATCATGTTGCCCCCTCTAAGCCCCACAGTCTTCTGGAAGGTTTGTGACGGGAAAGTGCAGGCAAAAACAGGGTATGGGAGGGTGGGGGAAGTATGGAGAGTGAGCGCATTAACCTCAGAGAAGGTAACTTTTTATTTTTATGGCCCTACTCTGCCCAGAATCAGCAGCAGTAGAAAGATAATAGTCACTGTCTTCTCAGGAAATCCATGTATAATTGCATAAAACCTTCACACCTCTAGCAGGAGATCATCAGTCACTGGTCTTGGATTTTTTTTTAAGGTCTCAGTTATGAGGGGTGGAAATGGTTCTAAGTACATGGACTTTGAAACTTAGGAACAAAAGGGATGGAAGTAAGGCCTAGGAACTGAGTGGTTGCTGTGATCTTTTCCATTACATCTTATACTGTTTGTGGGGAGCAAATGTTTAACTGGCTACTGGAATAACACAAGCCTTACTATGAGAACTTACTAGGCCTCTAACCAGTCTGAACTGGTCCCTGGTGAGCTAGTTTTAGAGGTAGTTAGATGGCACGGTAGATAGAGCTCTGGGCCTAGAGTCAGAAAGACCTGAGTTCATGTCCAGCGTCACACAGCTACTAGTTGGGGGATCCTGTGCAAGTCACCTAACCTCTGTTTGCCTCAGTTTCCTCAACTGTAAAATGGGGACAGTATTAGAACTTACATCACAGGGTTATTGTGAGGATCAAATGAGATAATATTTGTAAAATGCTTAGCACGTGCCCAGCATATAATAAGTGCATAATAAATATCTGTCCCTTTTCTCCCCTTCCCCTTTAAAGGCCCAGCTCCCCCTGGTTCTGATGGTGCCTTCCTGAATGTGAGGGAGGAAGGAGAGAGCTGGGATCAGGCATTAGAAATAAACCCCAAGGGTTTTTTGAATCTACACCTGACTGAAGAAAAGGAATATTAATCTAGGTTCATAGTGAGCTCAGTGCTGGCATACAATTGTCACACTGGCCCATCTTTTGTGAAGTTCATGTTTGGGAGAATGTATGAGTGAACATCTAAGGAGATTCTGGGAACTTTGCCCCAGCCTGGCTGTGGTCACCTCAGGATTTGTCCTACTCTGATATCATACACTGACCTAGCTGTTGAATACCCAGAGAAGATAATCTGGAATCAGCATAATGTGACTAATTGTATTACCCTCAGAAGTCCACACGTGGTCCATTGTTGGACTTTGTGAGGTTCAGGAATCAGGACATCACAGAGGTTGTCTGGGCAGGTACAGTGAGTGCTGAAGATCTGGCCTAAGATTCACGACAATTACTAGAAAAGATGACCTGATGGTGCTGCTTTTGAAGACAAGGGGACTCCCAAAGAAACTGTACAGATGAACAGGGTAGGCGATTGCCTTAAAATCCTTCATCTCTTCTCAGTGCACAGATGGGTAGCTCTGAGATCTTAGGAACAGACTCTAACATGAAACATTTAAGAATCTGAAACACACATCTGTTCATCCTCTTTAGAACATTGGCCATATTTCAATCAACCACCAAGTCCCATCAATTCTTCTTTGATGTGGTCTCGGTGGCGGTAATAATATTTACAGTATGATCTTGCCAGAGTTTGTTGTGAACAAAATGCCTTTTTAACAGGAAAAGTGCTATATAAATGTAAGCTATCATTCCTATTACTATAGTTGTAACAATAATAAAAATAATCAATAATTGGTAGTAGTAGTCATCATCATTGTCATTGCAGTGTTCTTTGTCATTGTTGTTATCGTCACTGTCATTCTCACTCTGGAGAAAATAAGGTATTCACCACTGGAGTAATTTCTGGTGAAGGGTTGAGTAGGCCCGGTTGAGAATGAGTCTCTCAAGCATGCTTCACTCCTTTATGACCAGCCTGGCTCCAGAACACTAGGCCTTGTCTCGACTGGAAGTCAGAATGAGGGCCAATATATCTGCTCTGCTGGTGATAGTGCCCACTCCCTTCACCCTTCTTATCAAGGACTGATGATCATACCTACATTACCTTTGCTATTGGGAAGGACGTGACCATCTACCACTCTATGACTTTACCTCATATCCGCATGATTCTGAGTCCAAGGCTGGCTAGACTTTAGTTCCTGTCCATGACCACCACTCCTCACTCCCTTGTACCCATCTGGGTCAGTCCTAACCCTCTGTTGTCCTTGTCCCTCTCTCCCCTACCCTTCCATTATGCACCACCTTGAGAAATTATAGTGTATACATTTTATATTTACTTATATGTGCACATCTCCCTGAAAGAATGGGAGCTCTTTGAGGCAGGGACTGCTTCATCTTTCTTTCTTATCTTTGTATCCTAAGCATAACACCCAGCACAGTGCCTGACACAGAGTAGGTGCTTAACAAATGTTTGTTGAACTGAATTGAATCTCTCTCCCTCTTTTCTCCCCTTGCCATCACCCTAATTCAGGTACTCATTATTCCAGGCCTAGACTATTGCAAGTGTCTTCATGGACCTTCCTGTCTCCAGTTGTTCTCCTAAATCATTTGTACCTACCACTACATCAAACCTTCTAAGACATTGCTTTCATCAAGCTTCCGTTTGGCATTCAATGCCCAACACAATTTCCACCCAATCTATCTTTCTGTCTCATCTTCTGATGCTCCCCATGTGAATTTGCTCATCCAACCAGAGTGATTTATCCCCTGTTCCCCAGACACACCCCATACATTCTCCTCTCTGAATGTTTGTGTATCTTAGTGCCCCTACCTCAAATGGCATCTTTTTTCTTCTCAGCTTAACTGAATCCTATACACCCTTCAAGGCCTACTTCAACTCCATAGCTCAAAGCCAAAAGTACCACCAGGAGAAAAGTTATCCAGTACTGGTCAGACAAAGAAAACATGAGTCCAGGTAGCTGGCCATTCCCTTCTGAGGCACACTGGGGAAGCCGTATATTGGCTTGCCATGAACAGTTAGGAGGAAAGCTGTCTTCCTGAGGTGTCTAGCATACAGGAACACACAGAGAGGCTCCTGAGACTTGTCAATACTAACGACCTCTATCCACTTCTTTTTGGTTTTTGTGTTCATATGGGGGCAAATGATACTGCCAGAAGAAACCTGTAACATATTTCAGAAGATTAAGTCCTACATATGAGACTGAAGAACTTAGGGCATGGGTGGTGTTTTCAATACTGCTACTGATTAAATATAGGGGTCTCCAAAGAGAAAAGGCAGATTTTGTAAGTGAACAGCTGGTTAAGAAGATGGTATTTGAGAAGGGGATTTGGATTTCATGATGACAACTTAAGACAGAGGAATGATGAAATATTGACCAGAGATCAAGTGCACCTACTTCAGGATGGTAAAAATACATTTAGGTGGAGACATAGGCATGCATAGAGTCCATAGAACACACCCAGCTCACACTGTATCCACCTTTAGGCTGTGACAGACTTGCGAATCTGATCAAGAAAGCTATGAACTGAAAATGAAGAGATAGGGGGAAAATCTCACTTACATCTGCCAGGCCAGACCTCAGAGGGAAACAGGTTCAGCAGAAGAAGAAGGTTGTCATTGGAGTGGACCAGTAATTCACAGAGATGATATGCAAGAAGAACAGCAATAAAACCTCTGCTCAAATAGAAATAATAGGAGCCCTGGGAAGAAGTAAACACAACATCTCATAGTTTGTCAAAGATAAAGATAAAATCTGATCTTGGCCGTAGCTTTTGGAATAAATGAAAAAAAAATTTTAAAGCACTTACTATGTGTAAATGGCTGGGGTTATAGTAGAAAAGTAAAACAGTCCCTGTTCTCAAGGAGCTCACATTCTAATGGAGGAGACAACATATATAAAGGTTCCAGGTCAGATGGAAAGCTCCCGTAGTCCTTGGGGTGTAGTGACAAGGCAGATGGTAATGCATCTTTTTAATGTCATTTCCATTGATGAAATCATATCAGTTTCTGATTTTGAACCATTTGAAAATTCTAGAGCCCTCCATAGAGAAAAGTTTCCCTGCCTGGATCTTCACTAGCCGTGGCTGCCTCATCCACAAAAGCAATTTTGGCCATATTTTCACAGGGTTACCTCTTCAGGTGATATTTAGGGAAGGTGGTCAGGAAGCAGAACCAGAGGTCTAAGGAATGCTGACCCTCTCAGAGCTCTTGAGCTTACCTAGCCATTAGTGGCAGCTGGTCAATAGTTAGTGCTGGTGGTGGGAAGGAAGATGAATGCCTTCTCCACAGGATTGTTCCCCTAAATGATGGTTGCAGGTGGTCTTGAGGGAAATGTCATTCCCATGTCTCTTGGGTTTAGGGTCTTAGGCTATGTTCATTGGTGTGTGGGAGGAAGTTGGGGTCTAGGCAATAGTGGTCGCTTGACTTGCCTGGAATATGGTCTTTCCCGTCTCTCTCAGGGTGCCCTGATACTTTGGCTAGGTTAACTTGTTTGTCATATGGGAAAACTACATCTAACAACAACAGCAGCAGCAGCAATAATACAGCTAATATTAACATAGTGCTTTCAAGTTTTCAGAGTACTTTGCAAATATCATCTCATTTCAAAGAGTTCAGAGAAAAATAGTGAGATACCATGGTATAATATTCTACAGAGGAACTCGGCTCAAGAAGAACAGGAAGCTCTCAAAAATGAAAATTATGATGATACAAACACAAACAATTCCAATGAGGAAGAAAACGGAGTGCTAAGAGACCGACACAGTTTCACAGGGAAGTCACTGACCTCCTTAAACATTTTTAATTAAATTTTATTTTGTTTCCAATTATCAAACATTTTTTTCTTTCTCTCACCACCTCATTTCTTTCCCCAGGGAAAAATAGAAAAACAAAACCCTTATAATAAATAAGCATAGTCAAGCAAAACAAATTCCCATATTGATCATGTCCAAAAATGTGTGTCTTGTTCTGCATGTTAATTCATTACCTCTCTTTCAGAAGGTGATTAGCATTCTTCACCATCAGTCTTCTGGAATTATGGTTGATCATTCGCATTAATCAGAATTCTTAAGCGTTCCAAAATTGTTCATTTTTAAAATGTGCTTATCAATAGTTTGTGTTGTAGTGTAAATCATTTTCCTAGTTATACTTACTTCACTCTGCATCAGTTCATACAAGTCTTCCCAGGTTTCTCTGAAACATCTCTTTTTTCATTTCTTATAGCCCAGTAGTATTCCATTATATTCATGTACCATAATTTACTCTTAAGGATTGGGCCTAGCAATTTACACAAGAAAAACCAAGTGGATGCTGACTTCATATATCTCAGATATGAAAAATAGTTGGATGGGCAGTCCATTTAAGCTGGTCCATCCAGTTCATACATAGATCTTGAATAAGCACTAAAGATGGGTAATAAACTGAGGCAAGAACTGACAAGGGGAAAGTGAGTAGGCAGGATTGCATTTGGGGAATTGCAGTGCTTTCAATAATCCTAAATTGCTCCTTGTTGCAAAGGTGTCTTTTTGATGCCAATATTCTTATGGAATCTTGAATCACTATGTCTTGAAAGAACCAAAATTTCAGGTGACCTGAATGGTGATAAAAAAAAGATGTATAATAGGAAGAAGCAGGCGCTGCAGCACATTGATAACGATAACTCATGCATCAAAGTGGCATAAAAGACCTCACAGTGTTAGGGGAAAAAAGTTTTACAAATCTTTAAAAAAACATTCAGGCTCTTCACAAAAGTAAGTTATTATTATTAAAATGAAAGAAATCAGAAAATACAAGTATGACCAGAAAGTATGGCCTGGGTGGACCAGTCATATAGCAAAACAGGAATAACAGATCAAAAGCTTGAGAGTTGAAAGGTTTTAAAATGATAAAATATCTAGAGGGAGGCCTCCAGTCAGTGCATGAGTAGATTCTTTTTGGAATATTTACAGAAGGACATGGAAATGATGAGGAAGTAGGGAAAGATTCCAGTCTGCAGTGATGAAAAGGATGCCCACATCAGAGATCACAGAATCATGTAGCAGAGAAGTCCATATGGAAGACGGAAGCTAGGGCTTCCAACTCAGGATGAGTGAAAACAAATGGTAGGGTGCCATAAGAATAGTGACAGAAGCAACAAATATCAAAATGAGCTGAAGTTGATAATGGATGCTAAAGACAACAAAAATGACATTTTCAAAGTCAGTTTTGGAGCAAGAGAAAGGTCACTGCTTTGGAGAGGATATGATGATGGTGTCCAGTGGTGGGGAGGAAGCTCAGCAACTCAATTCTTTTTTTTTCCTTCTGTTTTCTCTTCCAAGGACAAAGACCTTCAAACTGGGAATCGTGACACAAAAATGGATAATAGGGAGTTGAAAATTAAGATAAATGATGAGATGTTAAGAGATTCCCAGGCTTGGATGATGTATATCCCAGAGTACTGAACAAACCAACGGGTCTAAGTGCTAAGTCACAGTTAATGGATTTTTAAAAAGCATGAGTATAAGTGCTACCATAGAATTACAAATGGACAATATCATTATTTTCCAAAAAAAAGAGAAAATGGTGATTTTTTTCATAGTAGGAGAAAGAGCTTGATTTTGATTCCTGGAAAGATTCTGGGATGAATTATTATGGAAGTGGTTTGTGAGCATTAAAAAAGGAAGTAATAGCCAGCACAGCTTCATCCAGAACAGGTCATGGCAGACTAACCTCAGGTTTTTTTTTTTTATAGGGTTTCTAGATGGGTAGGTTCAAAGGATGACACAGACATAGTTTGGATAGATTTCAGAAAGATATTTCATGCAATCTCTTATGTTACCTTTGTGGACAAGATGTGATGATAAAAGCCAGATAAATGGTAGCACATTTAGATGGATGGAGAACTGGTTGAATTACTAGCCCCCAAAGTAGTGATTAATGGATCCATTTCAACCTAGGGTGAGCTCTCCAAGGGAGTGACCTAGGGCTCCGACCTTGGATCTATACTGTACAATATCGTTATCAATGCTGTGGATGAAGTCATGTATGTCACATTTATCTAAATTGCACATGACACAGAATATGGACAGTCAACTAACAGGTTAAATGATTGCCAGGATTCACAAGAATCTTGAAAGGCTAGAATGATGAGTTTAATCAATTTAAGATAAAATTTAGTAGGGATTCTTCTCACTGGAAGACTTCAAGTGGAAGTTCACCAACCGCTTATGGGGGATGCTCCTGAACCATAGTTAGAAGTCTTGTGCCCCAGGCAAATTCGGTTGTCGATGGGAGGGATTTACAAACCAAACATCAGCTGGGTCCACACTCTAGTGGAAGGCATCACAATATGACTCCAAACAACCTGTCATTTAATTCCCTAATCAAATCCTAGGAAAAAATGTTACTGAAGCTAACAGAGCTATATATAAAATCTTCAGCTAATGTACTGTGTCCTCTTAAGCAGGATAAAGCATCATTCTGTCCTTTGTTCTCAGGTCCCATACTTCACCAATGAATTTGCCCTCACTGCAAGGCTCAAGAATGGGGACAGTGAGGGAAGCTGTGCTCTAGGAAAGGGCTACCAGAGCAACAGGACTCTGTGACCACCCAATGGGAAGAAGTATCATCTCATGTCTGCCCCTGGGAGGCAAAACTCTAGTGATGCCCTGTTTAAGCAGTTAAGGCTCTGGGTTCCAATTAAGATATAGATGGGACTATGCTACCTTTGAGGTTCCTTTTACATCTTAAATATTATTCTGAGAAATCTCACTTCTTCCAAAAAAATTTCCCTGACCACTCCAATCTGCAGCAATTCCATATAGCCTTCGTAGGAATCAACTAAATTAGGACCACTCATTACAGTAATCAGAATAAGATCTTTCTGAGTTCAAGGAATTTTTAAAATGAGGAGATCTGATCAGTTTCTCCTTTGTCGTTGTTCAGTCATTTCAGTTGTGTCTGACTCTTTGTGACCCCATTTGGGGTTTTCTTGGCAGAGATACTAGAGTGGTTTGCCATTTCCTTCTCCAACTCATTTTATAGTTGAGGAAACTGAGACAAACAGAGTTAAGTGACTTGCTCAGGATCACATAGCTAGTATCTGAAGCCACATTTGAACTCAGATCATCATGACTCCAGGTCTGGCATTCTATCCATTGCACCACCTAGCTGCCCCTATCAGTTTCGTCTACCCTTTTCAATTTCTTCATTTGGTGGCTGAGTGGTAACTCAGCAGTCTGCACTCGAGAGAGGAAAGGGAAATGGACTCATGACACTTATTTGTTCAAAAGGCCTCCAGCAAAATGAGGATGGGAGTGAGATTGGTTGCTTCTGAGCTGTTTCTGAATAGGGGTGATGGTGCAGCACCTTCGAAAATGGCTTCTCAGCTGTCTCTTTTTTGTATAGGAAAAGTCTTGTCTCTGACATGTTAGAGATCCTTCTTCCTCTTCAGGGTTTCGGGTTAGTGATTGTTGGAGAACAAGGTATCATCTGCTATGTCTACATCCAGGTCTATGCTTTGGGAGCAGTCATTAGTTAGGGAGCAAGAGAACATGAGATTGGAATGTTTCTCTGTTTATTCAAGGTGAGCTAATAAGGAGAACATAAAGGTCTATGATACCAGATGGAAACTCATTAAATTATTATTAGGAAAAGAGAGGGAGATGTTTTTGACTGATTTTAGAGGTGAAAGGAATCAAAAATGAACACTTACAGGGTTCTAGCAGTTAGACATTCTTCCCAGGAAGTTTTGTCTATTAAATTTCCTAACAAGGGCCACAAGGTTGACTTTGGGTTTTTCTCAGAGTGAGGGTCAGAGATCTTATGGAGACTTTCCCCCTCAGATTCTACATATCAGTGAATGTTAACTAAGGGAAAGGAAAATAAATTTCCTACACACAAAGATCCTAAGGTGGGGAGAGAGTTCTCAATGAGTAATATAGCTATGTATAAATGTGTGTGCATGTTTACACTCCATATTAATCCACATCAATTAACTTCCATTCCTTAGAGTGAGAGGGTAGCACTTGTAATTACAGAATTCTAAGAAGCAAACACATCCTTATCCACAGCATAGCAAAGGGTCAGAGAAACCACAAACCAGACACCATGAAATGAATAGTGTCAGGCATAGTTAAAAAGTCCTGACAACAACAACTCATTGGCAACTGTGACTTTGTATTCTTAGCAAGTTTTTCATGCATGCGTGCCTTGTCACTCCAGGGGATTGTAGGGGGGGGGGAGATTATGTCTCAAAGTGCCCCATAGTGCTCATAACGTAATAGGTTCTCAATAAAGGCTTGAATGAATGATTTTGTAGACTGGAATTACAGACAACAACCAAAAAAACCCCAAAAGGATGTGATTTTGTGGGAGGTCTCCTCTGAAAGCAAACCTGAGATCTGCCCCTTTCCTTGCCCTACAGGCTGGTTTACCCCTGAATAAGCCATCAGCATGAACTTGAGGGGGTACAGAATTGCTACAGAATCCCCGAATGCTAGAACTGGGAGGGAACTTAGATATCATATAGCACCAACCCCCTTCGTTGTACAGATGATGAAACTTGAACACTTAAGATGAAATGATTTCCCAGCTTCACATGATTAGTAAATGGCAGCTAGGACTTGAACTGAGCTGTTTGGGCTCCCAGTACAAAGCTCCTACCACCAGGACACACTGCCTCCCCCAAGAGGTTGGAGGCTGAGATGGTGAATTGGTGAAATCCAGAGTGGCACATCTGACTGTTTTTTTTTGTTGTTGTTGCTATTGATGCTTCACGAGGGTGCCAGACTGAGCTGCCCTTCTGAGGGCAGTGTGGCAGGATGCACACTCCCCTGCATCCAGAATACTTCCCTATCTTTGTCCGTTGAATTTCTGTCCGTTTTTAGAGCCTAGGTCAAATGTCATCTCCTCCAAGGAGCGTTCCCTTGTCAGCACTCACATAGCATTCACAGAGCAGTTAGATGGTGCAGTGGATAGAGCGTCGAGCCTGTTGTCTGGAAAGATGAATTCAAATCCCACTTCAGACACTTACTAGCTGTGTGGCCTTGGATAAGTCACTTAGCCTATGTCTACCTCAGTTTCCTTCACTGTAAAATGGGGGTGGTAATAGCACTTACCTCCTAGGGTTGTTGTGAGGATCAAATGAGATATTTATAAAGTGCTTGGCACAGTGGGGCCATCTGCATTCATCCCGATCTATATCTGGCCACTGAACCCAGGTGGCTCCGGAGGAGAAAGTGAGGCTGGTGACTCTGCACAGCCCTTCCTCACTTACATCCAATTCACTTGCAAGTCGTGGCATCACCTCCCTGATGTTATGGTCCTCTTTGAGAAGGAAGGACAAATAACAACAACAACAGCACAGTGCCTGGCAAATAGTAGGCATGATATAAATGTTAGCTATTATTCTAATTACTATTAGAATAATAACTATTAGAACTATAAATGCTAGCTATTATTATAATAACTATTATCATGTCTCTCTAATGGATTTTTAAAAAAAAACTTGATGCCTTCTTTCTGTTTTTATAGCCCTGATATTTTCCGATATCCCCCACCCCTCTAAAACCCTCCCTAGTCACAAAGACAAACACCTCAGTGAAACCAATGGACAAAGCAATAACTTTTGATAGTGTGTTCAAAGTTCAACATCTGTGGCTCTATCCTTTTCTACTGAGAAGAGGAAAGTATATTTCATTATATTTTACTAGTTTTGTGACCCTGGCCAAGTCGCTTAACCTCTCTGTGCCTCAGTTTCCTCATATGCAAAATGAATTTGATCCTTGTGAACCAATATTGGTTATTACCTTTAATATGAGTTCAGGAGCTTTTAGTGTTGTTATGTAATGAGCTTATAATGTTACATTTTATATAGTTATTGCATTTATGTCTTATTCTCCAATTATGTGTAAAGCTCCACGAAGGCAAGGAAAGGGTCAAGCTAAATTTTGAATATCTCCCTCAGCATTTAGCTCAAAGCTCTGGGCATAGGAGATGCAATTAGTAAATGTTGGGACTCAGGGAAACTGTCTTCTTTTGCAAGTTCTGATTGATTCACTTTGTAACCTTGGGTAAGTCCGTTTGGTTTTCTGGGCCTCAGTTTCTCCAGCTACAAAATGAAAGGGCTTAGTAAAGTAGTCCTTCAGTTGCAATGTTTTATGTTTCTGTGATCGTTCAACCCACTGCCATATTAGAACCAACAGGATCTCAGAGGGAAGAATGAGAGCTGATTTCCCCTTTACCCTCACTCGCTCCTTGCCCTGGCCATGGTCTCCATTCTCTCCTTTTGGGGTAGTCTTTCTGACACCCCCATTTAGTGAGAGGATCAAATGTCTAAAAATAGTGGTTCTTCCATATATGCATCTTCAGCAAAGAGACTCATCAGTGCAGTAAGGACTGAAAATCAATTCTTTAAAGCTGAAATCAATAACAATAACTAATATTAATACTGATTATCCTTCCTTTATTGCACTTTGCAGCTGGGAATGAATTGTTTTTAAGGATTAGAGGCAGCTGAACTCAGTAATACAGTGGAGAGCTGATGGGGGATGGGCAGTCCATTGTGGCTGATACATTGGAGAAACAGCTTGACCAAAGATCAAAGGATTTTAGAGCAGAAAAAGACCTTAGAGGTCATCTAGTCCAACCTCCTTATTTAACAGATGAGGAAACTGAGACCCAGTGAGGAGGGGATTTATCCAACTTCACATTTGCAAGTAAATGACAAATCCCAAACTTGAACCTATGTCTTTGGACTCCAAATCTTGTGCTCTTTCGACCACACTATGCCTAATGCTCTTGCCCGTAGTAGGTGCTTAATAAATACTCATCAAATTAACTTAAACCTAATTGAATAGTTGAATTCATTGTAGCAACGAAAGGCTTAGCTCCAGTTGATGTCTGTCTGGCAGGACCTCCACGTCAGGCATCTGGTACATTGTTTACTGTTACTCCTCTAACAAAATGGACACATGGTGCCCAGATGTCTCCTGACTGTCAGCTTTGAATTCCCCAATAAAGTCAAATTTTAAAAGGGAGCTATCCTCAAGAAAGTTGGTTCTCTATTTCTGCTTCCCTCCCCTATTCTAAGTAGGCTTCTTCCTCTATCCCCCAAAACCTAAACACTACCCTCATCACCACCATAAGGCCAAGAAAAGGTTAGCCTATCTAGGGCAAAGCAGTTTTTCTAGTGCTCCCTGCCCCAAATTGGGGGGGTGGTGGTGGTGGCGGTGGGTAGGCTAATCATCTCTGTTCCATTATTCCTCCATTCCCCATTAGGATACTGGCCAAACAGGATAAAAGGTCCACTCCCACATTTTTGTCATGTAGGAAGATTGAGAAAATTCTGAAAAGGTAGACATTCAAGGCCCTCTATCCATCATCAGCCCCACCCTCTGTATCCAATTTAATTTCCTGTCCTCCCATCCAGACTGAGCTCTTCACTGTCCCTGCCACAAACCACATCCATTCTTACAGCTGTTTTTGACACTGGCTGTTCCCTTCATCCAGAATTTCCCCCCATCCTCTTGCTTATTCAAAGTCAATCACTCATATAGCTTCCATCACCAAAACTTCCCCTTTCCCTCAGCAACTGATTGAAGCTTAATGTCACTTATTATACAAGCTCTTATATTGTTTTCTGATTACTTCCTGTGAGTACGTTTTACTGCACCAACAGATATTGGGAAAAGGCACAGAGGACCTGCACCAGAGTTCCTGCTACTAACTCACTGAGTGGGGTGAGGGACCTTGAGAAAGTCAGTTCTTCTTGTCTGCAAAATGAGTATTTTGTATCAGAGGATTTCTAAAGTTCCTTTCAGCTCTGACATTATATGATTTTCCTCAAGGGCAGAGATGATGATGTCTTCTACTTTTTCTGTATCTTCCATGCTTTCTGAAATAGGGCTAGACATGTACTCAGGAAATATTTGTTGAATTGAATTAAATTGAATCCCCCAAATTTCTTTCTTTACTATTCCTCTTCTTTCCTACCTCCACCATGATGTTTTATTTGGCTTTTAAACGTCTTCACAATCTTGTCCCAATCGAGCTTTACAATTTTATTATATGTTACTTCCTGTCCTTCATTTTAACCAAATTGCTTTTCTTGCTGTATCTTCACATATTGTACAGCATCTCTGTGCTTTTGTGCTGTCCTTTCTCTATGCCTGAAATGCCCTCCCTCCTCACCTCTCCATCACAGAATCCCTTTATTTCCTTTAAGACCCAAGTTACACTTTCCCCTGAAACTTCTCCTGGTCCCCCCAACTATATTGTATTTCTTTTGTGTATATTCTGGATATGTTTTTCTCTTTTTTTGTTTTGTTTTGTTTTTTAAGGCAATTGGGGTTAAGTGACTTGCCCAGGGTCACACAGCTAGTAAGTGTCAAGTGTTTGGTCTGAGGTCATATTTGAATTCAGGTCCTCCTGACTTCAGGGCCAGTGCTTTATCGACTGCGCCACCTAGCTGCCTCTGGATATACTTTTCTACCCAGATATTGTCTCCCTGATAAAACGTAAGCTCCTCAAGGGCAGGGATGATTTCATTTTTGTCTTTGTATTCTCAGTGACTAGCATAGTGCCCAGTGGATAGTAGGCACAGTAAATTACTTATCTATTTTGATGGTCCTAAGCTCAAATGGGAACCAGTCAGAAATTTGTCTTCCTGGTGGCAGTGGTAGCTCACAATGCTTATCCAGGAACTCTGTTTGCCTTGCTGTCCATCTGCCTTGACATTGGCAAATAGACAGTTAGACTAGAGAAAGAAAAGATAAAGCACAGATTGATCAGTCCAAAGGTTAAGAAGTGGGACTTATTTAACTCTCCATTCGTTTATTTATTTTCCCTCAGTTTTGTCTGTGGCTGCAATTAGTCCAGGGCCTCTGGACATCTTCAGGAATGTTCCGATGTTGCCTAGGACAGCCCAAGACCTTAGGGAGTAGATACCTTTACATTTTCCATGAGATGTTCACACCTGATAAAAGGTGCTTAGAAGGCTCACTTTAAGAAAGTGATGGGTGGAAGAATAATTTATTTTCTTTAACTCCCTCCTCAAAGAGAAGGGAACTTATTTAGGGCATGCAATTCATCTTCTTCATTACACTAGGACCATAGCAGGAAGGAATGCCCCTCTGTCATAGATAAATCTTATACCTAATACAAGGTAGTTGGGAGGATCAGGAGAGGCTTCAGGTAGAATGTCATGCTTGAGTTTGGGTCTTGAAGGAAGGAAAGGGATATGCTGATGGCACCATGGCATATATACAGGCACCAAACGAGTGTTTGTTGAATAAATGATCGCCCTCAAAAGCAAGGAACAGTGACTTCATGGGAAAAACTATTTAGAGGTGAGACTGCACACTTGCACACCCATGTATAAAAAACACGTATACATCAGAATCTTGCAGCTGGTGAAAAGAAGACCCAGGATTGCCAAAAGAACTGAGGAGAGACTATGGGATGGATGGGATAGACAAGGCTGTATTAGTGCTTATAGTAATATTATAATAATAATGAAAGCTTGCATTTCTATAGTACTTACTGTAGGTCAGCCACTGTGTTAAGTCCTTTACAAATAAGATCTCTTTAGAATCTCACAAGAACCCTGAGGAGTAAGTGCTGTTATCATCTCTATTTGAGAGTTAAGGAAACTGAGGCAGACAGAGGTTAAGTGATTTGCCCAGGGTCACACAGCTAGGTGAGCACCTGAGGCTGGATTTGGACTCAGGTCCTCCTGATTCCAGGCAGGTATTCTAGCCACTGCATCACCCAGCTACCTGTCTAATATCTTTGTACCCCCCCACATTTGGTGCTATTTCATCCTTCCTTCCCCCTCCTCTCCCTACAACTAGATATTAAGCTCTTTAAGGGCAGAAACCATATTCTATTAATCTTTGTATTTAACTCAGTGTCCTGAAACCAGTAGAAGTCTATCCTGAAATTACAGGCATGGCTTTCTCCTCCTTTTAATGTGGTTGACAATCAAATTGCCATCATAGTTTGGGAAGAGGGGGGGCAGTAGAAATGAGGGGTCAATTTGGGTGGCAGGTCATGAAAAAGCATCTGTTTGGGGGGATGGGGCAAACCTGTAACTAAGATAGCTGGTAAAGCTGAGGGAAGAGGACTCAAAATCCAGGACTCTGGATCAGTTGATCATAGAACCAAGGAAGGGCTTAGAACACAGGGTTCTACAGCTAAGAGAGTCCTTAGAATATAGAAAATAGAATTTCAAAGTTAGGAGGAATCTTAGAACCAAGAACATGAAAACAGAGGGTTAGGGCTGGAAGAGGCTTCAAAACCAAACTTAGAATGTCAGAACATGGAAAGACCAGGAAACATGGGATCGCAGCAAGACGGGACTTTCTATATCATGTAATCCAACCATCTCATTTCACAGATAGGGAAATTGAAGCCCCTGAAGGGGACGTGGTACTTGTTTAAGGTCACACAGAGTTTGTGGCAGAGTCAGGACCAGAACCCAGGTTTTCTGACTCCCAATCTGGTGCTCTCATGGGCTGTGGTCACTGACAACAAACAATCTCCAGGCTCCTTTATTATACTGTATTATACTGAGGGAAGCCTGCCTAGATTTTGATAGAAAGGCACAGGACAAAGAACCTTTACTGTACTGATGATGGTTTCGTGTTAGGGAGTTTTAAAGGGCTCTCCTTTCAGTATCATCTTAGCATGGTCTAAGGTTTGTGGGAAAGAAAGATCAGTAAGACAGAGCCTTTGCCCTCATGAAGCTCATAGCTTTGAGGACAAGGCTGTCACAAGGCAATTCAACAAACATTTACTAAGCCATACACGAGGAATACAAACATGAAAGATAATGAAATCTCTGTCCCAAAGAAGCAAAAAACCTCAGGCTTCTTAACTCCCAGACCAGTGTGCTATCTGTAAACCACTCTGCCTCATGTGAAAAGTCTAAAAGTAGTAGTACAGGTATCACAAGGCAGTATATACAAAAGTCATTGTACTGTATTGGACTAGGAGTCAAGACAGCTAGATTCTGATCCTGACTCTGCCACTAACTCATGGGTGACCCTCTTCCTCCCTCCAGGCTTCAGTTTCCTTCTCTGCAAAATGAGGAAAGTAGATGAGATGATCTCTAAGGTCCCCTCCATCTAGAAGACTTTCTGAAATCTGAGTGATATCGACAAGTGCTGTTGGAGTTCAGATGCCTTATGCACAGTAGACAATCACTAGATATTTACTCATTGATAGAATTATTGATAAGAGGAGAGATCATTGGACTAGAGCAATCTGACTTTAGGGAGGAGAAGGGATGAGTCACTGAAGGCTAAGAAGGAATGATTTATGTAACAGAAAACTGCAACCTTATCTTTGCTTAAAGGGATTTGCAAATGCGTTTGACTCTTCTAGGTAAAGTTTTAACCTAAGGGAAGTTGGAGTTTCCTAACACAGAAGTGATAGGAATTTTTCCTTCATACTGCTCCCCATCCCTGGTCCCCTGTCTGATCAAGATGATATGTATTGAATCTTTCCTTGGGCCTCTGTCTTATTTTATCTTTATAATATTAGGCAGTATAGCAACTTGTATGCAAGCAAGGATAGATTTCAGCTCTAGACTATAGTTGATTTATCTGATTCCCTGGGTCCCTCCTGTCCCATCTTGTACCACAGAAATGTTCCCTACCTTGACCTGGGCCACTGTAAAGGGACGAGCATAAAGGGACCATAGTAAATAGAATGGAGGCCTCTATTGGAAACAATACCATCAGGATATGCCCAAATTGCCCTGTTTGTAGAGGGAAGACAGCATGAATTCCTCATGCTCATGTCCATTACTGCCCACACCATGACCCACAGATGAGTATTTATGCCCTGTTAGGAAATGTATCCCAGCAATGAACTTGATTTATAGGGAAGCCATGAAAAGGACAGGTGGCTGTCTCCAAGATACACAAGCCTCCAACTAAAGAAGGAAAACACGAGCTAGAATAAAAATTACAGAAAAATGGCTCCGAAGGTGATAGACTTGTTACTTTTAAGGTCAGAGACATAGGAAAGAGAATAGAGTTGAGGTGTAGTTCAAAACAATCTGATCCAGCTAGTGAGTTGGGAGGGAGAAACAATGCAAGAAAGAAAAAAAGAATTTCTGCACTTGATTGGAGCCAGAGGTTGGTTTTAAGAAGGAACTGTTTGGTCTCTTTCACCTAAGGACCCTTCCAAAACCAATTTCCTTCTCAGTCCTCTTTTTGTTAATGAAGTCTCTTGCATTTATTTTTCTGTGACTGGAATATGACGTTTGCCCTTGTCCAAAGGATGAATTCTCTCCCAAAGCTTAAGGCAGCAGTCACTCCTGTAGAATAAGGGTCCTGGGGGAAGTACTTCAGAGCAACAACTATGATCAGATCCAGGGATGAGGGGACTGTGGGACTGTGAGACACATAGCAATGGATGTTGTAGAATGGGACCTGGCCTGAAAATCAGAAAACCTTGTTACAAGTTCCATTTCTGCTTCTTATTAGACATGTGGCTTTGGGTACCATCATTGTTCTTTTCTAACTTCATACTTTACCATATGAATATGGGCACTGTACTTTCTCCTTTGAAGTTTCAGTAACCACACCTATAATACAGGAGCAAAAATACTGCCTCATAGGCTGGTTTTGAGTGAAGTGCCTTGTTAACAACAAAGGGCCCTAGAAATGTAAGATAATATCCATATATTGAGGAAAAGGACACAGCCCTCACCCTCCAGAAGTTCGTAATCTCGTGTGTTAAATGGACTTCTGGAAGCTGGGAATGCCTGATCCATGGTAGCACCTCCTGCCTGCTTCATTCCCACCCCATTGGTGGGCTCCCACCTACACTCTGACATTTGTATCTATTTGAAGCTCTTTCTTATTTATTGGTATTTTTACAAGCCAAAGAGCCAGGTGACATTTATGGTTTGAAGTTATGGGAGATGGGGGATGGGATGTTACCCACCAGAGATGATTCACAGCAATGCTGGGACCCAACCAATGGAGCAGGACCATAATTAAACATCTGGACTTTATTCTCAGTTCTGCAAAGCGTATGCTACTGTCATCCCATGTGAACCCAAAGACCCAATCCCGAGTCAGCCAACACTAGGCCTGGGCCTTTTCTCTCTACAGCCCCACCTTGGAGCCCTGATGATAGGAAACCCACAAAGAGAATGGCTATTTTAGGAAGGAAAAAAGGAAAAGACCAAGGTCGCTTATGTAGCCAACTGTCTGCCCTCACAGGCTCACTGTAAATTCCCTTTCATAGTCTTTCCATCTAATTGTTAGTAGAATTTTACAGAATGAAACAAAGGTTCATACTTTCAGTCTAATTCATGCTCTTTACAGCTTAGCTAGTTTGGACTGGGGCTTCTAGGTCACCAAGCCTGAGCAGGTTTTATTGGAGAAGGCAGGGGCATGGGAAGGCAAAAAGTTTGTGCCCAAGGTCCCTGCTGGACAGTTTGCAGCTGTCTCTGTTCCAGCCTTTTGTCTTGAAAGGAGAAAGGCCAGGGAACTCCCTAAAGTAGCTTCTCTCTTTCATTTGCAGGTGATGCTTGGTATGCACCAAACTCCCATTACACATATATCACAAAGTCATAACATCTTAGTACAACCCCTTTAACTTGTAGAAGAAATTGAGTCAAGAGTAGGAAAGGGTCTTAAACAAGGCCATACCTGATGAGTTCCTGGCAGAGCTTGAACTAAATCAACTTCCAGGCTGGCAGGCAGGTAGGTGGTACAGTGGACAGAGCACTGGGCCTGGAATCAGGAAGATCTGAGGTCAAATCCAGCCTCAGATACTTCCTCGCCGTGTGACCTTGGACAAGTCACTTAACCTCTCTTTGCCTCAGTTTCCTCACTTGTAAAATGGGGACAATGATAGCATCTACCTCCCAGAGTTGTTATGAGAATCAAATGAGATGATAATTGTAAAGAGCTAAGCACAATGCCTACTACATAATAAGTGCCATATAAATGCTAGCTATTATGATTACAATTTTCAGCTATACCATTTTCCCTTCTTTGCAATAGGGAATTTCATTAAATGAACCTTGAAGTTTCTGCTGGCTCTAGAAGAGAAGGATCTTGGTCCCAAAACCAACTAACAGAATTGCCTCTATGACAGCAGTGGAAAGAACACTAGGTTTGGGCTTAGAAGTCTTGAGTTCATATGCCAACTCTGGCATGTACTAGCTGAGTGACCTTGGACTAGTAACTTAAAATCTGGTCCTCAGTTTATTCACAATAGTGTTAGACTAGATCAGTGATGGCAAACTCAAATAGAAAAGGGAGCCACTAAACTGTACATAAGGGCTGCACATAGACTTGGAAAACAATATATTAATATTATTTATGTTTTATATTTTTATTTATTTTGTTAAGCATTTCTCAATTACATTTTAATCTGGCTCAGGCAGTGGGTGTGTTTGACACTTCTGAATTATATGATCTCAAAGGAACATTGCAACACTGAAATCCTATAATCCAAACCCTTGAGTTTGAAAGAGTGCCAGCAAGATCATTGAACCAACTGGGTCCCCATATAGAGAAAAGAAAAAGTGGAATCTTGTTCTCCAAAGGCCTTTTCTATTATTCACAATGCCTCTTTAGCAATGTAAAAGCCCAGAGGACCAAGGGAATAGGTTTTGTTAATGTGCTAATTGATTTCAGGTAGTTGCTTTGAACTAACTTATTTGTGTAAAGTTAATATTATATCATTAGCAGACCTGGAAGCCACCCTGTAAGTTAAACATTAAGCAATTTTGTGTTGGAAGCCTCTGCGTGTCTACAAAGGATCATAGGTCAAGGATAGGGCCTTTGAGAATGCCCTTGATCTGAATGTTGGGGGTTATATATTAATAACATTTTTATAGGGTGACTAAAATATGCCACATATTCTTGCAGTCTCCCAACATCTTCATCTGGATCCCAGAGGAGTGGGTGGGTAACCCTACTAGGGAAAACTTATGCTATGAGCAGGAAGAAAAACAAAGGCCTGATGGGGTTGGAAACATATGGGGACAGTGCGCTGGTACACTGAGGGTCAGGAACACTGGGGTTCCAGCAGTGTAAACCACTTCAAAGTAGCTGAAACTTTCCCTCCTGGATTCTGGATAACATCTGTTGAGCTCTCTCTGTCTCTTTCTGTCTTTCTCTCTCTGTCTCTTTGTCTCTCTGTCTGTCTCTCTGACTCTTTGTCTCTGTCTCTGTTTCTCTCTGTCTCTCTGTCTCTGTCTCTGACTTTGTTTCTGTCTCTCTCTCCTTCTCTCTCTCTGCCTCTCTGTCTCTCTTTCTGTGTCTCTGCCTCTGTCTTTTTCTGTCTCTCTCTCTATCTCTGTCTCTGTCTCTCTCT
The DNA here is from genome assembly GCF_900497805.2 of Vombatus ursinus. Classification (NCBI taxonomy): domain Eukaryota; kingdom Metazoa; phylum Chordata; class Mammalia; order Diprotodontia; family Vombatidae; genus Vombatus; species Vombatus ursinus. Next base: position 4,405,061 of record NW_020954571.1, on the reverse strand, counting down.
GTCTTTGTCTCTGTCTCTGTCTCTCTCCCCCTTCTCTCTCTGTCTGTCTCTCTCTCTCTGGTTGAGGCCCTATTCAGGTACCACCTCCCCCAGAAAGGCTTCTCTGATCAACCCTTCTATGTGAAAATGATTTCATTCTCAAATCTTTCATAGTACTCTGCCTAGTACTCTCCTTTGCCTAGGTTTAAATCACAGTTCGGCCACTTCCTATGTGACTGCACACAATTCACTTAGCCTTTCTTCTTCCTCTGTACAATGAGGCGATTGGACTGGTCAGACTTCAAGGTCACTTCCATCTCTAAATCTAAGTAATAGTTAACATTTATATAGGGCTTTAAAATTTACAAATTGTTTTACATATATTATCTCATTTGATCCTCACATCAACCCTGTGAAGAAGATTTTATTATTATCCCCATTTTATAGAAGAGGAAACTGAAACCAAAGAGGTTTAAATGACTTGTCCAGGGACACATAGATAATAAATGTCTGAAGCAAAATTCTAACAGGTCTTCCTGGCTGCTAGCCCAGTGTTTTATTTACTGGGTTGTGCTGCCTTAACACATCTTAACCTATGATTACTTTATTTCGTTCTTGCTTTACCATAGTTATTTTTATGTCTTTCCACCCATGAGAGTGTAAGTTACTTGAGATTGGAGCCTATAATCATAGACATCATTGTATCACTGACATCAAGAACAGTTCTTGGTATACAACAGGTGCTTACACAATATTTGTTCAGTGGTTAAATTCTGGAACTGAGGTTGCTCCCAGTTTGTGTCATGTTGGAGTCTGGGTATTGATGGGATGGGCCTGCAAAGTAAGGGTCACCCTCAGGAGGCTGACCAGTCATATGTATATTTTAGGTCTTGGTAGCCATAATATAATTCAGGATGGATCATAACCTTCTATGATCGTGGGTTCCAGAATCCAAGAGGTCAGAAAATGTCAATGAGATTGTCCACAATCAGTAGTTGACATTGAAAGAGAGCTCTAATTCAAAGATAGAGGATGCTTTTTTTTCTGCATGGGGGTTGACCTAGGTCCATAGCCAGAAGTAGATCAATATCACCAGAAAATCCCAACTCCTGATTGAAGGGTTGGTGGTATTGGGAGGTATTTAAAATGACATAATTATCACTGCATGCCTAGTCTCCCTTTTCCCCTCTAGCCAAGGAAATATTAAGCCCTTTTTCCTCCTTTCCTTCTTTCTTCTTTTCCTCTTTTCTTTCTTTCCTCTCTCCTTTCTTTTTCTCTTTTCCTGCCCACCTTCTTTCCTTTCTTTCTCCCTCCCTCCTCTCCTTCCCTCCCTCCTCCCTTCCCTTCCTTCCTTCCTTTATTCCTTCCCTCCCTCCTTCCTTCTTTCCTCTTTCCTTTCCCTTCTTCCTTCCTTTCTTTCTCCTTCCCTTCCTTCATTCCCTCCTTTCTTTCTCCAATAAATATTTATTAAACACCCACTATATGATAATCAATGTGCTAGGGCACATATACTAAATTTAAACAAGGCATAATCCTTACCCTCATAGAGCTTACAATTTAATAGAAGAATGAGTAAAAATATTGCAAACTATAATACACAACAATTACGTAGTAAGTACATTAGAGAATTACAAAATGCTTTACATATCATCTGATGGAAAAGTCATTATTGACTGGAAGATCAAGAGTGGTACCTAGAACCCCTGTATAGTCAAAATACTAACTCATATTTCTATAGTATTCTCACAACATATCTCACATGGTTGTTGTAGAAAAAGCAGTATTACCCACATTTTACAGATGAGTAAACTGAAGATCAGAAAGTGTTTTGCCTGTGGACATACTGTAAGTAAATGGAGCTAGAATTCAAACACCATTCTGCTGACTCCAAAACCAGCATTTTTTATGTTACATCATACAGGGTATCCCAAAAGTCTTAAATACAGTTTTAAGCTTTATAGATCTGTATGGATAAGTATATAGTGCTTCCTGTAGACCCTGTTGATGGTGCAAACTGATAGTGGTAAATGCACTGATTCAGGCCTTAGTTGCTAAATAGTTTAGAGAAATTTGTATAAGCAATAAAGTTGATTATGTAGGACCTACATGAAAATCAGTCTCATTCTTTACAGTTGTGCCTCATGCAGACAGAATTCTTTCTCCAGGAGTTGGGACAAGTTGGACTGAATTATTCACATTCAGTCATTGAGTACCTCCTGTGATTCAATGTAAGCAATGGCCAAGGAGCAAATGGAACCCATGAAATTCACACGGTGCTCTGACCACTGTGCTAAACAGCTGAATGGAACCCTTTTCTTTACTTTGGTGGCAACAGTGTGTGGTGAGGTAGTTTCCAGAGTGATCAAGGGCAGAAAATTTTCCTTTGACCACTCTAATAGATAGATGGATTGAAAGAGAAGGGAGATGAGGCATAAACCACTGCCTTCTTCAGCTTTACAAGAGTCTGAACTCTGGCCTGCAGCTTCCAGAATTGGTATGATTGTTCTCTTAAAAGCCCCCTGTGGTTTGTGCACCAGGAGACTGGGGTGGAGTGCCTGCAATTAAAAGCTCTCTCCCACTTAGCCCAGGCGAGCACTTGTCTGTGGAGTCTTAAGCACATTCTGTTCCCAGCCAAGCGGGAGGTAAGAGTGAAGCCCTAGGTAGGTGGAGAATTGCTAACAGCTTATAATTGAACCTGGATTTTCTGAGGTAGAAGGAAAACAACAAAGAAATAAGGACATTATGTGTGTGAGAGACTGAGAGTGTGTTTGTATCTTTCATGAGTAAGAGTGTTCTCTCAAACCAAAAAAACAAGAAAATTTTGTGCCCTCTTGATATTAAACCCACTCTGTGAAAATCATCTTTCAGAAGAAGTTAGATGTGCTCTATCATAATAATTCTTCATTAACCAAAGAGCTAATTATTTAAGTCACTCAGCTTTCCATACAGAAACATACACATGCATCATGAGTAACATCCAAACATGAACAACGTCAGCATTAACTGGATAATCCTGATGGTAGAAAAAGACTTTCAAAATCATCTAAACCATTCACTTTTTAGTCCAAGGTCATACCACAAGGTAGTGACAGAATCAACTTGGATCATAGGATTTAGAGCAGGGAAGATTCATAGAGATCAACTCCTATCCACCCATTTTATAGATGAGAAGTACAATGACTTGCCCAAGGTTTGCCAGGTATTAAGGAGATGAAGAATCTGCACCAGGAACAGCCATATTGACTCCAAATCTAGAGCTCTTTACTCTACCTAATGCTGACTAGAACCAAGGTTGCCCGGGGCCCAAGACAATGTCTTCTGTTTTGTTACATTCTAATATGCTCATTATTTAATGTTGAAAATTAATTAATGTTGGTGTCTTATTGACCTGATAGGCTGTAGGTCCCCCTAAGGCAGAAAACCATGTCTCATTTATTGAGTTATATAAATGACAACATCATTATCTCCTTCTTGATCATCCTCATCTAAAGTTTGCATGTCCTGCAGCACCCCACCCAGAGCTCTTTGTACATAGTAGGCATTTAATACTTGTTTGTTGGGTTTATGGCTTTTCCCCCCTGGTTGCTGTTCAGTGGCTTTTCAGTCGTATCCAACTCTTCATGACCCTATTTGGAGTTTTCTTGGCAAAGATATTGGAGTGGTTTGTGATTTCCTTCTCCATCTCATTTTACAGATTAGGAAACTGAGGCAAACAGGGTTTAGTGACTTGTCCAAGGTCACACAGCTAGTAAGTGTCTGAGTCCAGATTTGAACTCAGGAAAAGGTGTCTCGCTGACTCTATCCACTACACCACTTAGGTGCTCTTGTTGGGTTTTAATCAACTGCTAATGATACTTGGCTGATTCAGGCCTTAGTTACTAATGAGTTTAGAGAAATTTGTATAAGTAATAAGATTGATTATGCAAGACCTACATGAAAATCAGTCTCATTCTTTACAGTTGTGCCTCATGCACACACATACGTATATAAATACTACCAACTTACCTTTAAAGTTAATGTTGCTGCTCATAAACTTTAGGGAAAAAAATCTACTGATTGTCTTCAATTCATTCATTCATTCCATTCCAAGGGACAAGCACAGATGGTCTGCCCACAGTACCTAGATCTCACAATGTTTGCCTTTACTATCAATAGCCAAGGTTTGTACAGCACTTAAAGGTCAGCAAAGTATTTTTTAGATACCTGCCTTGTCTGACCCTCACCACAACCCTGTGAGGAACATGCTGTTCCTATTCCCATTTCACAGAAGAGGACAATAAAGCTCGGAATGGTTAAGTGATCTTGCCTGAAGTCACACTACTAAAAAGGGTCAGATATGGGGTTTGTGTCTCCCACCTCCAAGTCCAGCACTCTATTTCCTAAACCATCCCATCTCTCACATTTTGTCCCCCGCAGTCCTTTGAAATCACCTTATGATGTTTTCATAATGTGAGGTCCCAAAGGGCTAGTGGTACTGAAGGGGTTAACTGGAAGAGTTTCCTTCCTACTTCAGTCTCCCTCCATTTGTGCAATCATGGAGCAAAGTTGTTCACATCAAGAGCACAAAATTTTTGACACTGAGGCCAGCGTGAAATGAGTCCTAGCACCAGGAAATGGGAATATAATTAAGGTTGCTGCCATCCCAATGTCGTTAACCTCTCAGTTCAGGTGCCGCCTGCATCCCAGCTGTAATATGGATGGATCATTTCAGTTCCAGAATGAATTCGGTCCTTAATGGTCCCATAATGTCTTCCCAGCTGTCTCATTTAGGGCTGTTGGCTCAGACAGTAGCTGATGGCAAAGTTATTGTATTTGATGGTCTTGCTATTGTAACTAAATGGTGATATCCATGTCCAGTTGAATCCTCAGACTTTCTGTTCTCTCAGTGACACTAATCAATAAGGTTTGTGTTGATTTCTTGCCACTAGGCTTCACAATGCATGGTCTGTGGCCCACGGGGGTCTGTGAGGGTCATCCCAAGGTTCCATGGGTTGGTGTCTCCTAAACTGACTGCTTAGACAGTAAATCTTGGCTCCATTTCCAGATTTCAGGCATTAATGAATAATTTACTTGTGATATTTAACAAAAGCTAGACATCACCTCATTGCTGTCTCATCAAAAGCTGTCAACAGATCTTCCCAGTAATTCTGGTGATGGTTTTGATTTTGGTTTTTGGTTTTCCTTTTGTGGTAGCATGTCCAGATATGGGTGGTCCACAGATTCATTTGCTCCTTTGAAATATTACTTGTCTGCAAAAGAACCATTGACCTATGCCAGATTTCACTTACTGTAATACCATATATCATATTGTATATATGTGTGCATAGAATGTATATACAACCATTCATTCTATGTAAGACATTTATATACTCATTTCAGCTGAGCCATCTACAATGGACAAACAAGACACAACAAAAATATTTGTTTCACAGATGGACATTTGAAGGGTCTGCCCATTATATTGGTCCATCAGTATCTATGTCTTGGGTAGGTACAGCAAGCAGATTACGAGCTGGGTCAAAAGTCAAGATGAGGGGACAGGCTAGATCACATTGGGAGGATTGTGCAGCTCTGTCAATGATCTCAGGCTGCTTATTTACAAGTTGCTCTTTTTAACACAGTATTCTCCCAGTGATGCCATGTGGCTGTGGGTCATGAGTCATGGAACATGGTAATATTAGAAGAATCTGAATAGCAGATGAGGTGGTCTAAAAGTCAATGGAAAAATGCATGGTGAGAGTAAATAAAACATTACAATGATGACTTGTGGCAGCTAGGTGGCAGAGGGAATGGAGTACTGGACCTGGAGTCAGGAAGATCTGAGTTCAAATCTAGCCTCAGATACTTACCAGCTGTGTGACCCAGAGCAAGACAATTAGCCTCTCTGCATCTCAGTTTCCTCACCTGTAAATGGGGATAATAATAGTGCCTACCTCGTAGGGTTGTTGTGGGGATTAAATGAGATAAATGAGTTTGTAAAGTATTTTGTGAACCTCAAGGCACTATATAAAGAAGCTTATTAAATTTCTGTCTACCTCAATTTCTTCATCTGTAAACAGGATTGAAAATAACACCTATTTTCCAGAGTTGTGTAAGGATAAAATGAGATAATATTTGTTAAGTGTTTTGCAAATCTTGCTATATAAATGTTAGCTATTATTATTGTTATTATGCACAAGAAATGATATAAAAAGCATCATCCAAGGCATTGCCAAAGATATATATATATACATGCAAAAGAGGTTAGTTAGCCTTTTAGTGAGAGTAAATTCAATACTCACATACACAGTCCTGAGTGTCACACTTGTATCCATGAAGTAGTAAAAAAACCAAAGGAAGATTTCTAGAGTATTGGGTAAATCTCTTATGTAACATTTATGGAAAGACATGAATGAGTCACACAAAAAATGGAGGGGGTACAATCAGCACCAGTGAACAGAGTGCTACTCCCAATAAGACAGATCATGGACCATCATCAAACAAGCAACAGACACGTATCAATTATACAATAAATTCTCCTTCTTCTTCCTCTTTTTCTCCTTTCTTCTCTTTCTTCTCTCTTTCTCTCTTTTTCTTCTCTCCTTCTCTTTTTTCTCTTCTCTGTCTCTGTTTGTCTCTGTCTTTCTGTCTCAGTCTCTGTCTCTCCCCCCACCAATATCCCCTCTCTCCCTTCCTCTCTCCCTTTCTCTATTTCTCCTTTACCTGCTCAGAGGTAATATACTGTAGCAGACAGAGGCTTAGCCTTACAGTAAAGAGGATCTGGGTTCAAGTCCTACTTTTGAAGCTTATGTTGGCAAGTCCCTTAACCTCTCAGTGCCCCAGGCAGCTAAAGCTATATGTTATCCAGTTGCCAGGATGCATCCACAGGGAGTGTTTCTTCACTAGGGGTTCCCTACCTGAGGTATCCAACTCAAGGCCTGACCCACAAAACTCCCCAGTGCAGCCTAAACTGGATTAAAATGTAACTGGGAAATGAAAATAAATAAAAACACAACATAGATAATGTGTATTTGTGGTTTTCTAATTCAATATGTGGCTGCGGGGATCTGTTTCTATTTGAGTTTGACATCACTGCCCTATACCAATGAAATTACAGGAAAAGATGAAATTACACACAATGATAGATAACTAGATAGAAAGAAAAATAGGTAGATAGGTAGATAGATAGATAGATAGATAGATAGATAGATAGATAGATAGATAGATAGA
>NW_020954571.1:4371915-4397863 GCF_900497805.2 Vombatus ursinus | reverse complement strand
AGATAGATAGATAGATAGATAGATAGATAGATAGATAGATAGATAGACAGATAGAGTCAAAGTACCAGAACCTGGTATAGCACAAAGATATTATAAAGACATCTCTTCCTGTTTGGTAAATAAGTACCCAGAGATACATTCCACATGTCCAAAGACACATGCCTAGGCTGCTGTCTCTTCTGTTTACAAAATGTTCAGGTGTGGGTTGCAGTAAGTGATTTTAAAGTTTCTTCCATTTCTTGAGGGCCTATGATTCTATGAACTCTTGACTCAGGTAAAGTTAGGGGGTAATGCTTCCATAGTTCCTCATTCTAAACACTTGGAAGGAGTCTTTCTGCATAGCAAGGGGCGCAGCTATTCAGGCAGAACTAAATTCCAGGGCTACTGCTCTTTTCTTGCCCCATCTCCATTCAAAGGTGCTGAGGAGGCAATGGTTATACAAGCAATGTAGATTAATCATTCAAGAATTTGGTGGTGAAAGGAAGAAGGAAGGGAAAACAATGGGTTAAGGAGGGGAATAACAGGAACCAAAGGAGGTCTGGTTTGGTTTTTAAAGTATGGGGGAGAGTTGAATATATTTGCAGGAAAAAGAGCTATAGGGACGGAACAATAGAAGAGTCGTGAGAGATGGGAACTTTAAAGAAGAGTGATCTCGGAGAAGGAAGAAAGAGATTGGATCAAAAGTACAGATAGAACAGTTTGCCTTGGTAAAGAAAGAAGGGATAGGACCAAGATGGAAGAAGACATAGAGAGCTGTTGAGGAGAAGAAAAGGGAAATAAGAGAACACGTGCCACAATCTCACTTTCCACATCTGTTTCTGTACCTGCATGACTTAATTGTTTCCTACTGGATTTGCTTTGAGTTGAACTTAAAAATATTTTTAAAAGAAAAAAACGACAACCACCCCTAACACCAGTCAGTGCTGTAACGGAGATAGGGCCACTGGAGCTCTGTCTCAGACACCATTTTGGAGGAGGGGACACTTTGTCCTTGGCCTTAGCATCCCAGCACCTCCGAGTGCTCTCCTGTCTCTATGTAACTCAACATCCTGGGGATCTCATCCTCCCTGTGTCCCACCACCAAGCTCCCCACTTGCCTTTTGTCCAGCCCCTATCTCTTCCCTCACATTGCTCAGTTCAGTTGCACCACAAGGCTCCTACCCTATTTCTGGGAGCCACCTTCCACCGAGAGGCTTTCATCCCTATTCCACTCCATTCCTGGATCCCTGTATGCCCCATCACACACCCCCACACCTCCTCTCCAGTGTTATCTAGTAGGACTACACCCAACTGGGATGTAATATCCTCAGCACACCTCTGTCCCCACCCCCCATCCCATTTAGTTCCCCTCGGAAATTCTCATTCTAACCATGTTTTGACTCTGGTGTCTGTCTCACCCAAATGGTCCCCAATTCCTACAGGCAAATGAGTTTTTGGTGTGGTGAAACCTTGCTCCAAGTCTACAGTACCTCGGCTATGAGTCACCAGAGAACTTGGGCATCGGATTAAGGAATCTCAACCTTCAATCTGTTTCTTAAACCACAGTCTTCCTGGCACTATCCTTTAGTGAATATTAATCATGTCTGTGTGTATCTGAAAGTAAACAGAGCCTATAGGCATGAGGCAGGTTTGGGCAAAAGCTTCCGAATTTATAGAGCCTTTGCCAGACTACTTCAGCTGGGAATGTAATCTCTCCAGTTCTGGACATGCTGGTGGTCTGGAAGGAGCATCACACTGCTACTGAGGCTGAGACACATCTGTTCCATTCTTACACTTGAACATCTGACTTTTCTGAGTCCCTAATCTATAGAGTCTGCAATATAATATAATCCTTTAGATTATAAGCTCCTTGAGGGCAGGGACTGTCTTAGTAGATGCTTTATTGGATTTATTTTCTTTCTAACCTGCATGCAAACACACCACATTTAAAGGTGCTCTTGTCAGTGCAATTCAAATCTTGTCAAAGCCAACCTTCAAAGTGATTTCCACTGGGGAGCCGTGGACAAGCAAACTTCATTACTCTTACATTACTTCATTATAGTTACTTTATGTCTTTAAATTGAATTAACAAACAGAGCTAGAGATTTGAGTTGAAGCATAGATTTATGATTTGAATAGTTTAGAACCAGAAGGGAATGTAGAGATGATCTAGCTTAACACCCTCCATCTTACAGATAAGGAAACTGAGGCCCTTAGAGGGCACACAGGTGATAAATAGCAAAGCTGGGACTGGAATCCAAGTCCTCTATTCCAAATCCAGCGCATTTTTTACTTTATCTTGCTGTCTCTGAATGAGACTATGAAAGTGTTTGTCCTGGGATATGTTCAGAGAGGGGCTGACACTGTTCCAATGACTGGGGGACTCAGAGAGGCAGCCATTTTGAGAAAGAAAGGAGATAGGAAGGAAAGAAGGAAGGAAGGAAAAAAGAAAAGAAAGAAGGAAGGAGGAAAGGAGGGAGGGAGGGATGAAAGGAGAGAAGGAAGAAAAAGAAAGAAAAGAAAAAAGGAGGGAAGGAAGTAAGGAAGAGAAAAAAGGAGGGAAGGAAAGAAAGAAGGAAGGAAGGAAGGAAGAGACTTGAGTCTCATATACCTGCAGCCCATTCATTAATTTCTTCAATCTCCTAATCATAGAGACAAAAGTAAAGCTTTGGACTGAATCTTCTCTGCCTCAGTACCCTCTCCCTTCTGTGATTCCTTTCCCCCTAGATTTTCATTAGAATCTAACTTCATTTTGATACCATTGCTAGGTATAGGGACACAATGAGCTCTTCCCTGAACTCTGAACCCCAAATAAGGATGCCCCTGAGAAACTCACTGGTTTGCTGAGCCCAGAACTGAACCCAATACCCCTTTTTTTCTGAACCACAAAACCAACCAAGTTTTGTTTTGTTTTTTTAAACATCCAGTGAACCAGAATGAACTAGAGGTGAATGAATGTGTTTTCTCAACCTATTGAAAACAGAACATCAAAATATTCTTTGATCCAAACTTGCCCTGAACCAGTGTGTCCTTTGGCCCCAGAGCCTGGATAGGGAACAAAAGGGCCACTCTCAGGGGGCCAGTGTAGAAAGGGTTTGGCCTGAGTGGAATCAAGTGCTTGCTTAGATGAGCCAGACATCCTGTGCCTTCCATAGGCATATATGACATGAATTGGGATGGAAAGAACATAAAGGAATGTGTTAGGGACCTTGGGGGAATCAGGTTGGGTATAAAACCTGCTGGTCTTGAATGCTAGCCTCAGGACTAAAATTTGGACTCTCAAATTTTGCACAGAGAGCCTGCCAAAACTCACTAAACCTTAAGAACATCAGGGCTAGAAGGAACCTTAGAACATAACAGTGTCAATGTTGGGAAGAATCATAGAACATAAGATGTTAGGACTGGTGTGAGCTTTTCAAATGAAGGATATTTATGGCTGGGAGAAAGCTTCTGGAGGAGACAACATGGTGGAGTAGAAAAATCACTATGGAATCAGAGAATTTGAGTTTACATTCCACCTCTGATGCTTACTGTCTAAGGTAATTACATTAGTGTGGCATTCTGCAGTGAGTGACAAAAAGGCCTGGGTATCAGAAGATCTAAGTCCTGGACCCAACTCTGTTACCACTTCACTGTATGATTGACTCTAGGCTAGGCATTAGCCTCTAGGTCTCAGTTTCCCTCATTTGTAAAATAATGGGATTGACCTAGATAATAAATCTAGAACCTGAAGGGGTCTCAAAGACCATCTAGCCTAGGGGTGGGGAACCTCTGGCCTCAAGGCTGCAAGTTCCCCACCCCTGCTAGCCCAACCCCCTCATTTTGCTGATGAGAGAAGCTAATGACTTATTCGAGGTCACCCAGTGGGTTAGTGGCAGAGCAGAGACTAGGACTTAGGTCTCCTGACTCCCATCTCAGGTTTCTTGCTACACTAAGGTGACATCTTGATCTACATGACTTGAGACAATGCCATCTCTGATCTTTAGAAAGTGAGAGTCAGAAGAAGAAATAAAATAGGGTGGTCTTTTTTTCCTTTAAAGAAAAAGTAGAACAGCTTAAAAGTTTCCATTGTTTTCCTCTTTGGTCCTATTTGCTATCTTTAATCTCTCTTATCATTGTGTCAGTGAAAGATGACTCAGTTGCTTATGCTCAGAACTGTGTGTCTCTGCCTCCAGAGATACAGTTATTAACAGAACTACGTTAGTTTTCTGGGGACTAGATCTAAAGGTGGGTGGCGCAGTAGACAGAGCCCTAGGCTTAGAATCAGGAAGACATCTTCATGAGTTCAAATCTGGCCTCAGACACTTAGCTGTGTGACCCTGCGCAAGCCACTTAACCCTGTTTGCCTCAGTTTCCTCATCTGTAAAATAAGTTGGAGATGGAAATGGCAAACCACTCCAATATCTTTGCCAAGAAAACCCCAAATGGGGTCACAAAGAGTCAGACACGACTGAACAACAACAAAGGCATCGATGGTCTTTCCCCAAAGTTCTGGGATGTCACTAAGAGGGAGAGAAAACAAGGACAAACTTCATTATTATCATCAGTGATTGCCACTGGTTGAGAACAAATGTCTACAAACACCAATTTCATTCCCCAAATAAGTCAGGTCGGGGAGCTAAAGACATGGGCACAAATAACATTAGACTGTGTTAATCATCTTGAAAGCAAAGATTGTCTTTTATCTTTCTTTGTATCTCCAGCACTAAGTGCAATGCCTAGCACATAATAAGCACTTAATAAATGCTTGTTGACTATTTAAGCACAGCAGAAATTGAAAGAAGAGGTTACTAAGATGTCTGTTTCTACTCACAAATCCTGAAACAGAAGTGAAGACTGGGTGTGACATTAGGTCTTGGCATTGCCTTACCCTTTGGTGCTTAATTCCTGGTCCTTGTCTGGTGCTTGGCTTCTGACTCACTGGGTACCCTATTCCGTTATATCTGTATCCCCCAGTTTGTTTTCCTGATCTGTTTCTGACTCAATGCTCTGCTCTGACCGGTGTCTGCTAATATGAAAATGTTTACTTGACTCTCAGGCTTCATTTCAACCTCAGCCACCAGCTCCACCGGTTCCACACCTGGCCCCCACCTTTTGCTTTTAATATCCTGGTTCTTCCTCTTGTTCTTTTTCCATGTTCCTATGACTGCCCACTATGGTTTTGGTATTGATGAATGATTCTCATGTCCTTGTTTATGTTCCAATGATATTCCATGTATAGCAGGGGGGAACGAAGGGCCGAGGGGTTTATCAAGTGCCTACTATGTTCCAGGCACTGTATCAAGCATTTTACCAATACTATCTCATATAATCTTCACAACAACCCAGGAGGTAGGTGCCATTATCCCATTTTACAGATGAGGATATTGAGGCTGACAGAAGTTAAGTGACTTGCCTAAGATCACATAGATAATAAATGTCCAAGGCAGCATTTGAATGCAGTCCTCATTCTGAGTCCGGTACTATATCCACTGTGCCACATAGCTGCCTCTGTGGAAAGAGCAGTGGTTCTAGAATCTAAGGACCTGGGTTCACAATCCTATCTCTGATGCTTTCTACTTGTATGAACTTGAGTCTCCCATGTAGTCAATCTCCTTAGACTACATGCCTCTGAGAGCCCCACCAGCACTAGATTTAATATAAAATTATATACACATAGTCTTAGTTCTAGTTCATATAGGTTCATTTTATATTTGTGTACATATGTATAGTACAGATGTGGTATATCTGTGTATACGTAGTATTTTTGTTTCTATAAAATATATATATACACATGATATATAGATGTATATATACTATATATAGTACAAGTGTGGTATGTGTACATATATTATTCTATGTTTCTATAATATATGTATATATTATATATATAGATGTAGTATACCTATATATTATATATAGTGCAGACGTGGTGTATCTACGTGTATATATAAATACAATGTCTCCCAAAAATTTTAGTGCAGTTTTAAGTTTTAATATCTTAAAACTTCATTGACTTTTAAGATACTCCATATACATGAGATCTATATAAACACAGATGTATATATCTATACACATACATACACACATGTACATATACATACACATATATGCATGTGTGTATATATACATACACATGTGCATGTGTGTATGTCATCAATATATTTGCTTATATCTATAGTGTATATGTGGGTATGTACATATATATATGTTTTTTATTAATGAGGATTCCATTTAAAGATCTAAGAGGCATTGAAAATAAATAGAATAATAACGCTCCCAATTGCACAGCATGTTACAAATTTGAATGCATTTTTATATATTACTACGTCATAGAACTAGAACTGGAAAGTCCTGAGAGGCTGTCTAATTCAACATCTTCAATTCACAGTTGAAGAAGCTAGAGCCCAGAGAAATTATACATTTTGCCCAAGGAGGCCCAGGTAGTTAGTATCAGAGACAGGATTCAAAACCCATCCCGTTGCCTCCAAAGTCACCATTCTCTCTATTATGCTATATCCTCATTGCATCCCTGAGTGACACAGGGTAGGGGCTGATTGTTTTCTCCATTTGGAGATGAGGCAATAAAGTTTAGGAAGGATGAGTGACTTACCCAAGGTCTCAGAGTTAGTGAGAGATAGAACTGGGACTAAACTCAAGGTCCCTGGTTTCCAAGGATGGTACTCCTTCCCCACCCTGCTTTCCCCGACTAAAATGGCTTCGTAAGAGAAGGTAGAATCTCTACCCATGCAATTCTTACAATCTCCTGGGGAGATAATACTCAGCGAGGGAAACTGAGAATGATACACAGCCCACAATACAAAATAAGCTGCAAGATGGCACCTCTAGGATCTCAGTTTCCCCAAATGAGCTGCTGGCCCTGAGCACTTTGCCAGACTGTTGGGGGGCATATTCTCCAGAGGATGGCACAGTCAATCCCACAGGAAGCAAACATCTAGCACGAGAGCCCAAATAGCTTGACACTCAGGGCAGACAAGTCCAGATCAGTCCGTTCCTGTCCTCCCTTCCCCATCCGTGCCAGGTTTCACAGCTTGGGGCAGAACTCCATTTGCCTTTCTCAATCATCAACCTTCCTGCCAATGAGTTGGGAAAAGAGTTGCACCCAGAAAATGGGGAGGGGGGAGAGGGAGGGATTAAGAACGTGAACCAACCCCTCCAGCTTCAATGTTGAGTTGCTCATGCCCATGGAAATCAATATAAGCTACAGATGAGAATGAAAACATGACGATCTGCTTGGAGATCTGTGGGGCTGTAGAATGAGCTGATGGCTCTAAGGGTATTAATCTGCAATCAGCAGGCTGGGGGGTTAAATCTCATTTGAGCATTTCTTTATGGGGACGAATGTGAAATACTATTTAGCTTAGAAGACAGTGTAGTGGTGTGGAAAGTGCACTAGATTAGGAGATAGGAGAGAGACCCGAGTTCAAATCCCAGCAATGGGTTTGTTGAGTGATTGACTTGGGCGAATTAAGTTAACTCACTTTTCCCATCTACATAATAGTAATAATGCAGATATCACCAGTTCTACAGGGATGTGGCAAGGCAAAGTTATACAAATTACCGAATGCTTTAAGATTATAATCTATTGATTCTTTATAATTTATAAGTTCCTTACAGTCCAAATCACGAAGTTCAAACTTCCGTGCCTGGCTTTCAGGGTTCACCCTACCTGTCTAACCTTTCCTCCTAGTGGAAAGAGCACCGTATTTGGCATTAGAAACTTAGATTCAAGCACCATCTCTGCTACTTCTTAACTGTGGGACTGTGAGCAAATCACTGAGTCTCAGTTTCCTCATCTGTAAAATTAGTGGTTTGGACTTAGATGATCTTTCAGGCCTCTTCCAAAATCACAGAATCTCAGAGTTGGAAGGGACCTCACGGCTGTCTAGTCCAACCCACATCTGAACAAGAATGCCCTCTATGTCATCCCCAAACAAGTGTTTGTCCGATTTTTGCTCAAACGCCTCCAGTCAGAGAAAGACCCACAACCTCCTGAAGCAGCTCATTTCACACTCGAGTGGTTCTAGCTGTTAGGAAACCTTTGCTAACAAGCTTAAAGTTGCTTCTTTACAACTTTTACAACTCCCTTGCTTCTATCTCTGCCCTATTGTTACTGTTGCTATTGTTCAGTCCCATTTCAATCTTGTCCAACTCTTTGTGATCTCATTTGGGGTTTTCTTGGCAAAACATTTCCTTCTCCAGCTCATTTTACAGATGAGGAAACTGAGGCAAACAGTGTAGAGTGACTTGCCCAGGGTCACACAACTAGAAAGTATGAGGCTGGATTTGACCTCAGGTCTTCCTGACTCCATGCCCAGTGCTCTATCCGCTGTGCCACCTAGCTGCCCCATCTCTGCCCTAAGGGAGAACAAATGCAGAGAATCTAGTTTTCTTTCCACTGGACAACTCTTTAAATACTTGAAGAAAGTGATCATGTTTCCCCTGAGCCTTCTCTCCTATAGCTTTAACATCCAAGTTCCTTCAAATGTTCCTCACCTAGGATACCATCAATAATTGTTCTCTGGGGCAGCTAGGTGGCACAGTGGATAGAGCATGGGCCCTGGAGTCAGGAGGACCTGAGTTCAAATCCGGCCTCCGACACATAACACTTACTAGCTGTGTGACCCTGGGCAAGTCACTTAACCCCAATTGCTTCACCAAAAAAAAAAATTGTTCTCTGATGGATCCACTCCATTTTATCAATGTCCCTCCCAAAATGCAATGCCCAGCACTGCCTCTCACTACCTTTGTGACCTTGGGCAAATCACTTTATCTCTCTGGGCCCCAGCTTCTAAACCTGCAAAGTAACAAGTGTAGGTAAGAATTTTTTATGAATAGATCATCTCATCAGTGCGGAATAAAGCAGTACTGTGACCTCTCTAGTCCTGGACACCGTGCCTCTTTACGTGCCCTAAGATTGCAATAACTTTCTTGGCTGCCATATTATACTATTAAGTTACAAGGCACTTACAATCCACTAAAACTAAAAGATCCCCCAGATCTTTTTTTCAAATAAACTACTGTTTAGTCACACCTTAACCATCTAGTATTTATGAAGTTGATTCTATCCCTATTTCATCTTGCTAGCTTAGACCCAAACAATCAATAAGCATTCATTAAGTGCCTGCTATGCTCCAGGCACTGTGCTAAGTGCTGGGGACACAAAAAGACAGTCCTTCCCCTGAAGGAGCTTATAATAGAATGGGCAAAACAACAAATACATACAAAGCAAGCCAAATACAGAAGAAATAAGAAATAATTAATGGACGGAAGTCACTAGAAATAAGAGGGGTTGGGGAAAGTGCTAGCCTGTTGAAATATTTTTGGATCCTGACCAATGCCATCCAGTGTATTAGATATCCCTCCCAGCTTTGTGTAATGTGTAATGAGGAAGATTCCTTCTCTGCTTTTTTCAAAGTCATTGATTTTAAATGGTACATAGTATAGGGCCAGGCACAGAAAATCCTTGGGGTACTCCATTAGAGCCCTCCTTCCAAGAATCATCAAAGCAGATCTTTCTGTCAGAATATCAACAAGTTGAGTGAACCTAACTACTTTTTTTTTAATCCAATGATCCCTTAGCTCCAGAGCTGGGATGGGGAATATGTGGCTTCAAGGCCACATGTGGCCCTCTAGATCCTCAAGTGTGGCCTTTTGACTGAGTCCATGTCTTACAGAACAAATCCATTTATTAAGGGGATTTGTTCTGTGAAGTTTGGATTCAGTCAAAGGGTCATACTTGAGGACCTAGGGGGTCACATGTGGCCTCGAGGCTACAGGTTCTCCAACCCTGCTCCAGATAGATTTTCCCATACAGTCAGGTTCATTCCTACTTCCATGCCTTTGGCTAATACTCTTTCCCTTCCTACCTTCTTATTGTGGCAAAAACTCTCTGTTCCATGTCCCTTATGCCCTGTTCCTTTATGGCTCTGCTTTGTTTCCAGAGACAGTTGACTAGTCTGATAAATTTCCTCCACTCTATGTGCTAACAGGTGCTAATGCAATAGTTCACTTCTTCCAAGAAGCATACCTCTATGTTAACACTGAAGACAGTCTGTTGTTGTGGAAGGAGCACTAGTCTTACACTTAGGAGACCTGAGTTTGAATCCTGGCTTGCTTCTTGCTATTTGTATGACTGTGGGCGAGTTACTCCTTCATGCCACCATTTCCTCATCTGTAAAATGGGGATAATAATAATACACTGCCCAGCTCACAGATTGGCTTTGAGGAAAATGCTTTGTAAACCTAAAAGTGCCATAGAAATGTTTTTGTTACTACTGTGACTCCTACCAAAGGAAAGATTAATAATAATAACCTTTTCCTTCAAGACACAGCTCAAGCGCTGCCTTCTACATAAAACTATTCCTGATTCCCATAACTACTAGTGCCCTACCCCCCCCAAACAACCTTAAAGTTAACTACTTTGTGCTTATTCTCTAAATTTATTCTGTACCCACTTCTACATGCTTACATTGTCTCTCCTGTTAGGATGTAAACTCCTAGAGAATAGGGGTGGTTTCATTCTTTGTTGAATTTCCAACACAGAGCCAAGTGTCTACCATATGGTAAGTACTTACTACATGCTTGTCAATTGGTATGTAACATTTTCATATGGCTTTAAAGTTTACAAAGAGCTTTATATACATGATCTCATTTGATCCTCACAACAATGCTGGGAGGTAAGTGCTATCATCCCCAATTTGTAGTAGAGAAAACTGAGGCAGACAGAGGTTAAGTGACTTTCCCAGGGTCACACAGCTAGTAAGTGTCAGTAAGAAGTAGGTCTTCCCCACTACAGGTCTAGCTTTCTATCTACTCTTCTACACAGTCAGAGATTCTATAGAAGACGTTAATGCTGAAACTGCAGGAGCTGCTGCAAGCTAATGGGAAAATAGTTGGGGGTGGGGGTAGATGAAGTCATACAATGTCCCTCAAATTGTGCAGTGTAGGTGGTCGCTCTCTGCTTCAATGCACAGATCTGGACCTGTTTATAACTTTGGCTCATCCCCTCCTTTCCCCCAGCCCCACCACGACCGAGTACCACTATGCAGTCCAGATTGGTCTGCCAAAGATGTGTGTGATGTGGGCCACCAGGCTGGAGTTTACTCAGATGTAAGAAACCCAGGCCGCCATCTCCCCCTCTGGATTCAAATCCTTGCTTCCTGATTGGGAAACCTGACCCAGTATGAGCTGGAAAGACAAGAGGAACTTGGGTTTGGTACTTTGAAGAAGTGGCTTTTTATCAGAAATCCCTCTGGGAGCATGAGCTCAGCAGCCAATGAAATTATATCTGTTGTTTCAAGCAGGGAAGAAAACTTGGGCTGATGTTTATTGAGATTTATGGCTTCCCCTGAGCCTAATTGTCTTTGGAGCCCTGGATCTCTTTAACAGTTCAGCTAAGTGGTACTAAGAGGGATGATAATGGCTTGGACAGTGTAGGCCCTTAGCATATCTCTCGTTCACAATTTGCTGATATTTGGGAAATATAGCTGATGCACTCCACTGCCGAGGTCATGACTACTTATCAGTGTAAAGCTTCCAGACAGAGAGAAAGAAGGGGAAAAAATATAATAAAACAGGTGTGAAAAGCTTCTACTTACTCTCCACTAAATGTTTCATGTGCCTATTCAAGAAGCTGGAAGCATAGAGGGGCTTCCTAAGGAATTTCTCCGTTAGGGAAGTGGGGGAGGTAAGCTGAAGGGAAAGCCGGAAGGCCTTCTTTGTTCAACCTGATTCCTCTTCCTTCCACTTTGACTTCCCATCTTGAACTTGTACTTTGAACCTTAAGGATACAGGGGTGGTATGGTAGGCAGAAGGAAGCCTTAATTGGAACAATGGAGCTAGCTGGGAGGATTTATAGTTAGGCCGTCTCAACTCACTCTGGATTTACATACATCGACTTCCCTAGTATTTCAAACGGTCTTTCATTCAATACACATTTATTAAGCACCACTATGTGTCAGGCACTCAGCTAAACCAGACTGTAAACTCTTCTAAGACAGGAATCATAATCTCTTCCCACACCTCCACACACTGTGACCTAGCACAGGTTGGGGGATGGGGGACAGGAATTCCGGAATTCCTCTCGGTGAACAGTCCTCAAGACCCTTCACCCATCCCATTCCCGTCGTCTTCCCAGAGAGGACCCAAAGCTCTCATTCATAGAGAGTCTGGGTGTCTGGTTCTCCAGGCTAAGCCATGCAGGTGAGAAGCGGAGTTCTGTTCACACTGAATAAACAGTCTTTGGTCGCATTCATAGAAGCCTAGTGTCCATAGCGCAAGGAAGATCTCCATTTTTTGTCTTTTTGTCCTAACTATCTTCTGGTTTCTATTAGGCTTCCTAGACCTAGAAAGCAAGCCTGTGAGGACTTAACCCTTCATCCTGAGAACTCTTGCCCCAGGGCACGAGTTAAGATTTGTGAGCTTTGCAGAATGCCTCATGCATTGTAGGGATTTAATAAATGCTTCTTCCCTTTCCCCCTTTCCTTAGGACCCTGCTACCTGATTGATGGTTGCTCCAACCACCTTCCCCATCTAGCTAGACCCAGCTCCGGCTGTGCTTCACATCACCCTCCAGCCATCTCACTGACATCTGCTATTCTGCTGCCTGTATCTATACCCTCTGCCCCTCCTTCCTCCATTCTTTCTAGAGCCATAATCAAATCAGCTCAGTCCTTGCTCCTGAGAAGAACGTGTCAGTCTACTCTTTTCATGGTTCCATTCAGCATCCCTATAACTTTTCAAATCTAATATCCCTCCCTGGCCACCACTCCATAGGTAGTGAACTCCCCATTACTAGAAGTATTCAAGCAGAGGGAAGCTTGTAGATATAGAGAGCAGGTTGAATTAGTTGACCTCTAAGCTTCCTTTTAATTTTCAATTTCTGTAATTCTATGATTAAGATTGAGATTCTATGACTAAAATTCCCTGATTTTGGAATCTGGATGGTAACCATCTTTACTACTCCTCACCCTTCCACCTTTTACATCTTTCTTGCCCAAAATCTCCTCAGTTTCACATAGAGGTTCTATACTCACAAGACTTACAACTAGAATGATAGACAAACCTGTCATTTGGGGATAGCTGAATGCCTGTTAAATGAATTTGGAATTAGTGGAATTCCAGTGAGGGAGCTAAGGAGGTGGTGTTTGGGGGCATGGCAGTTTCCCCAGATGTCCAGGTTCAGATATCATTCCCAACAGGAACTTTAGCCTGACTGAAAGTTGTGAGATTCCTGTTCCAATTGACTCGTCCATGAAAACCCCAGGGTTTGTGCAACCCAGACACAGCCACCATGCTTTTGACACACGCAGATTTCTACCCTGAGTCTTCCTGTCTTCAAGGCTGCTCCAAAATGCATTTCATACTAAGAGAGAGAGATGCAGATAGAGATACAGATGGAGAAGAGACACAGGCAGGAGCCAAAAGATCGAGACAAGTTCTGACTCAATTTCCTCTTCACTGAGTTGGTGTTGGGGAACTAGGCTTGGTTCAACACAAGAAGGAGGTTGGAGTTGAAGTCAATTGCAAAGAGAATCCCCACTCAAGGGAAGTGGGTTCTAAACTTAGCTCTGTGGGTAATTTTCTGGATGTCTGAGCAAGTCACTGCCCCTCCATATGTCTTGGTATACTCATCTGTCCCAAGACAATAGCATCAGCACTACCTCAGAGGGTTATGATGAGGATCTAATGAGAAAATGCATATGAAAATTGCGTTTTGAAGATTATCGGACACCATACAGATGCAACAATCAACAAATGTTGATTAAGTGCCTACTATATACCAAATACTGTGGTAAGTTCTGGTGATACAAAGACAGAAATGAAGTGGTCCCTGTACCCAGAGAGCTTGCATTCTATCTGGGATATGGGTGCTGTGAATACCATAGATCCTGGAACACAGCTAGGTGGCCAAGTGGATAGAGGGCTGGACCTGGAATGAGGACTGAGTTCAAATCCTGCCTCAGATACTACCTAGCTGGATGACCTTGAGCAAATCTCTGACTGTCTCTCAGCCTTGGTTTCCTCATCTGTAAAATGGGTATAAAAATAGTGCCTACCTCACAGAGTTGTAATGATCAAATGAGATAATATGTAAAGTACTTAGCAAACCTTAAATTGTTCAGTGAATGCTAGCTGTTGTTATTAACACAGAGAACATTTGATAAATTCTTCTTCAACAACAGAATGGTTTTTCTCTTTGAGCTGCTTTCACACTGCTGAGAAAATCTTAGGATCATATCAAATGGCATATATGCATGCTCAAAGATTATATAAAAGACGTTGATATCAGGAACCATATCTTTTACTTCTGTATTCCCCAACAGGACTGAGAACACATAATAGGTACCAATGAGTACTTAGATATAGACAAAGATTCAGTCATAGAGTTGGAAGAGAGCTTGGAGAGGTCAGTCAATGCGTAACTCAGTGCAATGGAGCTGTGATGATGGAATTTTAGGCAAAACAAGAGAGATGGTTGGGGAGAAGGCAGAGTGTAGAAGTCATACTACAAAGATCAAGAAATACAATGGAGGCTGTCATCAAGGATCCATAGGAAACATGACTGGCTATCATTGGAACCCATCTGTTCCACTGTCTTCTCTGAAGATCAGTGGACTCTTAAGAAATGCCAGCTATGGACTGGTCAATCAGGGGACTGAAATCTCTTGCCATCATGCCACAGTCCAAAACTTTTTTTGACAAAGGGAATATATCAGAGAAGTTGATAGTTCTGCCACAGGAAACCCTCAGTTCTTGGCTCAAGCATTTTTTGTTTTTTGTTTTTTAAACTCATACTTTGCCAGCTCTGAGGATGTTTGGGGAAGAAGAAAATGCGGACCACACAGAGAGGAAGGAGGATAAGTAAGTGATGCATCCCTTAGCTTTGGTGCCCAGCAGCAAAAGACTTTCTCCTGACTCATCCCCTTGAAGCAAACAGGGAATTATAATTAAGGACTTCTTTCTCAACAAAAGCATTGTCTTTCATTGAAACAGATTGGATATGCTAATTCAGTGAGCAGTTAGTGAGGACTGGCTGGGGTTGCATAGAGTCATTCTCACACACAATCCCACAAAACCCTTTAGTTATGTCATCTTGTGGCCTCGGTGCACTCTTGAATGCCTGGTTCTATTGCTGGGAGCACCCTGAAGTTTATAGAGCCTCTCAATAGGTCTATACATCAGTTTTTCCTTTTGTGAAATGGAAAGGAGAATTCTAGCTTACCTTGATGCTTTATTGCCATTTCATGGAGCACTTGGTAACATCCCTCCCCTACTCTCCTAACATATTTACCCCAAGTTCAAGGTTTTTAGTGGATCCATATCCCCCTAAAACTATACCTTGTAAGCCTGTTTATCTTAGTAGTCAATCAGAGGGTAAAATTAGTTCAAGGCAAAGGCATTTAATGAAATGGTATAGTAAGAAAAATAGCAGCCAAACATTTTCCCTATAAACCTAGGACCAATTCTCCCAGCATCTCTCAGCATCAAGGAGAAGGGTAGACACATACACAGAACACAGACGGAGAAGAACAATATGGGGAACTACATGTGGCCAAGGCATGCCCTCACATGTAGAGGAAATGTGTGGCTAGGAGATGCAACTCACATCTAGGACACTGTGGGGCCGCTGAAGTCTTCTAGCAATGTCATGGTGGATGGGCTTGCATCCCTGGTTTCTTAGTCACTTATGGGGGCTCAAGAATGCTTCTTTGCTGGCACTGTGCTACTCTGTGGACATGTCCATAGGCTCTCTCAGACATCGCTCCTCTCCATGCCCTGCTGGCTGGAGTATTACTTGCCTAATAATTATTAAGGGGCTCTGAAAGTTTGGGATTCTTCAGTCTTTAATCTTTCACTCTTCCATGGAGACAAGTGAGTATAAGAAGCACAGCCACTGTGCCAAGCGTACAGGGGCAAATTAATTGTTTGGGCTACCTGCTCTGCTGATTCCTGGCTTCTTCATCTGCACTGGGGATTTGAACCGAGGACACCAAATTCAGCATTCTTCCTACTAAACCATGAAGGGCTCTACCTCTCATTGTGTTTCTCAGCCTTCCTAGTCAAGGTACTGAATCTGCTCCTTTCAGTGTCATTAGGGAGCAGCATATATCTCCATACCCCAAGCAGAGAAAAATTATTGGGATATTTCAAAGCATAAAATAATATCACTTACCTAGCACTTTAAGATTTGCAAAGCTCTTTACATAGGGCATCTCATTTTATCTCCTCCACAGCTCTGGAATGTGGGTGGTAATTATTCCCATTTTTTGGTTGTTGTTTATTGTTCAGTTGTTTTTCACTTGTGTCTAACTCTCCATGACCCCATTTGGGATTCTCTTGGCAAAGATTCTGGAATGGTTTGCCATTTCCTTCTGCAGCTCATTTTTATAGATGAGGAAAACTAAGGCAATCAGGGTTAAGTGACTTGCCCAGGGTCACACAGCTAGGAAGAATCTGAGGCCAATTTGAACTCATGAAGATGAGTCTTCCCGATTCTAAGAGCAGTACTCTATCCACTGCGCCACCTAGCTGCCCTATTCCCATTTTGCCAATAAGCCAACTGAGACAGAAGTTAAGTGACTTGTCCAGGGTCACTTCCTGCTAACCTACTAGTAAAGGAGTCCTCCTACTAAGTCTACTCCTTAGTAGATCTAGAACCTGAATCGAGGGACTCAAGATGCCCCAGAGTCCTCTGATTTCAAGTTCAGTGCTTTTTTCATGATGTAACATTACAGTAAATTTGCCTCAGTAACATAGAAATAGATAGTGGGGGTGGTTGGAGATGGGGAGAGGACAGTCTCGGAAGACTAGGAAGATGAACTTGGTCTTGAACCATTAAAGGTATTCTGAATAGGCAGTGACCCAATATGAGCTAGACTTCAAGAGCGTGACAACAGTGTAAAGGCCTGAAGTGAGAGAGGCAGGGGGATTGTTGGGAAGGCAGGTTCTAAGCTTGGCTACTTGTGGCCAATCAATGGTTTTTCTAAAATACCATGTAACCTTCTTCTCTATAAGTTCCAGTGGCTCCCTGTTACCTCTAGGATCAAATATAAACCTCCCTGTTAGACATGGAAGCTCTTCACAACTAGGCCCCTTCCTATCCTATCTTTAGAGCTCTCCCTGGCTTCTCCAGAAAGCCTTTCCCAATCCTCCTTAATGCTGCTGCCTTCCCTCTGGTGGTTATGTCCAATTTATCCTTTACATACCTTGTTTGTACATAGTTGTTTCCTCAAGATAATTGTAGTCTCCTCTATTAATCTATGCCATCCTTAGAGATCACCTAAGCCAATCTCCTTCATTTTACAGAGGTGAAATGTGAATCTCAGAGAAGCAACTTGGTCAAAGTCACACAGGGAGTAAGTAGGTCTGGGATCCCAATCCAGGCCCTCTAGTTCCAAACCCAACCTCCCCTTCCATTACCCCTCACTCCCTTTGGCTTCTTAAAGTCCTTTTCACAGGCTAACATGTCCTTTGGAAACTGTTGCCATGTACTCACTGGGCCACCTAGGGATGGTCAGTTCTTTCTTTAATGAACTCTCACCGTTTTTGCTGAGCACAGCCTATCAATTGGTGGATCCCTCACCAAAGACACCATTTCCTTTCACCTCTGACAGCACAGCATTTCTCTTCCCCTGTGGCCACATGATTCCTTTGAGGCAATTACTTTAATCAATCAGTAATTGTGTTAATTAGGCAATCAATTAATGATTTGTGTTAGTCAGTCAATCAATTAATAATTGCCTACTGTGTACCAAGTGCTGTATAGACCCTAGGGTAAAGTACTTCCTGCCCTCAGATAGTTTAAATTCTACTAGGAGGATGTAAAAGCTTCACAAATGAGTAAATATAGATACAAAATAAACACACAGGGATAGAGGAGAGAGGGGCAGCACTAACATCTGGGGGAATCAGGCCCCTTGAAAGAAGTGGCATTGGGCTGAATCTTAAAGGGAACAAAGGGTTCCAAAACGCAAGAGAAGAGGAGGGAGAGCTCCACAGGCTGGGGCAACAGCCTAGGCAAAGGTACAGAGGTAAGAGATGAGATGTCATGTACCAGGAGTAGTAAGTAAGCCAATTTAGCTAGGGGGCAGAATGCATAAAAGAGAGTAATCTGTAATCAGCAGGACTATAATCTGTGGCCCAACTGCAAAAAGCTCTTAAGATTCCAAAGGCATGAGTTTCTATTTCATTATAGAGCCTAACCCAGGACAGGTTTTTTGAGCAGAGTAATGATAACCAACTATGAAGGACTTAGCTACTCTGATTAATACAATGATCCAAGACAATTCCAAAGGATTCATGATGAAAAATACTATTCATCTTCAGAGAAAGAACTGATGAACTCTGAGTACAAACTGAAGCATAATTTTTTTTGCTTTCTTTTTCTTCATGTTTTTTTAACACGGACAATATAAAAAATATGTTTTGCGTGTTTTTACATATATAAATGGAGGGAGGGAGGGAGAAAATTCAAAATTTAAATTTTTTTAAAATGAATGTTTAAAATAGGTTGTGGTTGTGTTTGTCCTTCGTTCTCGAAGAGGACCATGACATCAGGGAGATGATGACATGACTTGCAATTGACTTTGATTTGAGTGAGTGAGGGCTGTGCAAAGTTACCAGCCTCACTTTCTCCTCCAGAGCAATTTGGGTCCAGTGGCCAGATATTCATCAGGACAACTAGAGATGGCCCAGGATGCAATGGGAGACCCTGGCCCTTTTAAGCTAAGGTCTTTTCAGGTTCTCGGTTTGAGTGAGGTAACATCCATTCAGTGAATAGGTCTCTTTAAGAAGTGAATCAAGGGATGGCCCCTTTAATAATGACAAGAAGGAAAGAAAGAAAGAAAGAAAGAAAGAAAGAAAGAAAGAAAGAAAGAAAGAAAGAAAGAAAGAAAGAAAGAAAGAAAGAAAGAAAGAAAGAAAGAAGGAAAGAAAGAAAGAAAGAAAGAAAGAAAGAAAGAAAGAAAGAAAGAAAGAAAGAAAGAAAGAAAGAAAGAAAGAAAGAAAGAAAGAAAGGAAGGAAGGAAGGAAGGAAGGAAGGAAGGAAGGAAGGAAGGAAGGAAGGAAGGAAGGAAGGAAGGAAGGAAGGAAGGAAGGAAGGAAGAAAGAACCTAGGCAAAGGCTACTCGTGGAACCTAGTCACTAGAGGGACAAAGATACAACTGTTTCCCAGTTTCCAAAAGGGAGCATCACTAGGCCAAGGTCTGATTCAATGATCTTCAGGCCACAGTAGGAAGAGGAAAGGGATTGATGATCCCTGTGGTCTTGGCATATGCAAGTTAATCCAGGTTCTTGTCACTGGCCTTGGTTCAGTGTAATGAAGCCTGCAATCCATCTTTCATGGGCTACTTGGGAATGCCAGTGAGGACTAAAAGTTTTAGAGGGAAGGCAAGGGGTGATGATGCAATTCTCATTCAGGCAAAACTGATTGGTTATTTATCTCCAGTATTCCAAGAAGGGAGGTGTTAGGAAGTGGCCAGGCAGTAAGAGTCGCCTGTCAATTACAGAGTAGACAGATTTCTAGCTGGAAATTCTAAGCACAGAAGATTCCAGAAAAGAGAGTGATAGGCAGGAAAAGAAGGCATGACTAGAGCAGAGACAGCCTGTCCCTCAGGAGCGTTATGGGTCTCAAAGAAAACTCAAAATTAGAAGTTTGTTTTGGAACACCACAAATGTAGAACATTATTCAGTGATGTAGGACTAAGAGCTCTGGACCAGGTTTCAAGTCCACATTCCCTCCTCACTAGCCAATCAAGTCCTATCTCCATCTCTTCTCTTTTGTCCTTCCCCAAAAAGACACGTGCTAGATTTTCATCAAGCTGATGCAGTATCTTGATAGAGGAATGCACAAGAGACAACAGTGTTGTCAGATTGAACATTGCCAGCTCACAAGGGCAGGAGACCTTTTCCTCAGCTGCTTACCATAACCCAGAATCTAATTCCCAGAAGTCTTTGCTCTACCACCTCTGCAAGAGAGAGGGAGAAAAAGGATGACCTCAGACCAAGCCAACCAGCTGTTAAGGAAACTCCAGGGTATGGCAGAACAGAGCATCTTTTGGAAGATTTTTTTAAAAAATGCTTCTAGCTCTCTGAATCCTCCTAGTGACAGGGGAGGCCCAGGATGCATAGGAAAGCAGCCTGAAATGAAGAGAAGCTAATGAGCAGCTTGCTAATTTTATCAGTCTCCCAGTTAAGGCTACGACTGGAAAGCAATCAGGAAAAACCAACCCAACAATTCCTCTGATGGATGGAGAAACATGGCACCCAGACTGTGTCTAGGTTGGTGGGTGGTGTCTACTCAGTGATTTTTACAATATACATAATCACTTGTCTTGCCATCTTTTTTTTTTTTTAATCTAAATCAGCTGACATGACAATGTCCGTTTAATTAGTGTATTTTGAAGGGGAAATGAAGGGAAATTCTAACTCATCCAAGAAAATGACTCACTCGTGTTGCTTTGCTTTTGTCTGCTGGGCTTTCAGACCTGCACACATCCTGAGGAATTGCACCAGCCTCAGCTAGAAACCCAGATCCAGTGGGGGTGCAAGAATTTCCCTGGGGATTTAAGGAGGGCTGTGAGACACCTGAAGACCCTTCCAGCATTGGGCTTGAGCACAGTAGAGCATGATGTCACATGGTTTGTGGGGAGCACACAAATCCCCCACACCCAAAACACATCTCGTTTGTCACCTAAAGTATAGCTTTAGGAATTTATTCTCCTTGGGTTAAGCATTGCCCTCTCCTGTCCACTGGCTCTGGAGTCAGAGTACCTGGGTTCAAATTGTGGCTCTGATGCTAACTCCCTGTGTAATATTGGGCAAGTCATTTAACTAACCTCTCTGGGCTTTGGTATCTTCTTCTAAAATGTATATCCCCAGAGAGATGTGCAGCTCTCAAGATGAGGCAGAGCTTGAACCTTTGATTTCATCAGTATAGGCAGCTCTTGGATACAGAAACTCACTCCCAGCTTAGGTCAGCATCTTCCCTACAAATTGGTCTTAAGGCTAAGTGACCTTTTGTCCCATATCACAGTGATAGTATATAACTGAGAAGACTTGACCATAGGTCTCTCTGTCTCTGTGTCTGTCTGCCCATTCCTCTTTGTTGCTCTCTGTCTCTCTGTCTCTGTCTCTCTCTGTCTCTTCCTCTCTCTGTCTCTGTGTCTCTGTCTCTCTCTCTTTTTCTCTCTCTGTCTCTCTCTTTCTCTCTGTCTCTCTTTGTCTCTCTGTCTCTCTGTCTCTCTCTCTCTGTGTCATTCCCCCTTCTCTTTCAAGGTAACCCAGTTAAAACTGGGTAAGAAAACCATGACCAGCGTTAAGGTCTCCAGACTCCCAGCCCAGAACTCTTTCTACAGCACTGCCACCCTTCCTACCAGCCTCTGCAAATAACGATGCATCACCACGTCTATCTGGCCAAGCGGCCTCTTCCTGGAAGCCAGAAAAATACTGTGCTTTGTATGCAAAGACGATGCTAGAACAGCCGCACACAATAATTGTTCCAGCCAGCTGATTGCATCTCTGATAACAATGAACCGTTCATTAAGCAACGTGCTAATCACTACTTAGAAAACAGGCTGTCAGAGCCATTTTTAGGCTCTGATAAATTGAGGGTAATCACCTTGGGGCCCTCGTTTTGGGGAGCCCTGAGCAGCTAGGGGAACCAGGAAGTTACAACTCCCAGGCAACAGGGCTAGCTAGTCCAAAAACAAAACAAAACGAAACCTAGGCTGCTCATCTACATACAATCAATGTCATTTGTCCATTACCAAGAAGGTGCCAGGTATGGAGCTTAACTCATATTACTAAAAATTTGTCTTCACCACTCACTATACCTCTAGCCAAGTGCGATTATCCTCAAACTCCCAAGACGCAGTGAGAAAAGCCCTGGTTCTGGAGTCAGAAGACCTGGGTTCAAATCCTACCTTCGACGTTTATGAGCTATGGGATTTTGGTATGTCACTTCCCATCTGTGGGATTCCAGTTCCTCAACTGAAAAATGAGGGAGCTAGATTAGACAGTCTCAGAGGTTCCTTCTGTCTATAGATCCGTGGTCTGTCCCCCAACATGCCCTTGCATGCCCCTGACTTTGCTCACATAACCTCTGTCAAACTGAGGAATTCACAACTGTCCTTTAAAACTCAACTCAAATGCCACCTCTTTCATCCACCCCATTCATCATGTCCTTCCCCCTTGGACCCAGGAGCACTTTGCACCTCTCCAGTGCCTTTGTCTTGTCATATTTGCATAATGTTTATCTGTGTTTGTGTCTTATCTCTCTCCATTGGAAGTTCCAAGGGGATTGGGAACCTGCTTCGTCAGACTTTGTATCTCACCCAGCATAGAGCTTAGTGCATGCACAGTAAATGCTTAATAAAAATGAAGTGAATTGAATTGAATTTCTCTCTGCCAATCCCCTATGAGGACCTCCTCCACACCGCACAGAGGCTATCTGCTGCCTGTCTAGTACGGCTCTTCCTGTTCCCTTTCAAGAATGCCCTCGATAAACTTGATATTTAAGAGTACTGTAGGATTTGCCCCAGGGCCTGCTCCTCCTGTCAAATGAGCAACTAGATCCCTGAGTTCAAATCCAGCCTCAGATCCTTACTAGCTATGTGATCCTGGGCAAGTCACATAACCTTTCTCAGCCTCAGCTTCCTCATCTGTAAAATGGACGTGATAATAACACCTTTCTTACAGGATTGCTACAAGGACCAAATGGGATATTTGTAAGACACTTTGCAAACCTTAAAGTACTGCATGAGTGATAGCTATTATTATTGAATGACCGTTTATCCTCTGCCCCCTGAGAGTTTACGTTCCAAAGGAGAGATCACATCAAACCTTTTTAAAAATAGTGTTCGGCGTTCCCAATTTTTTCAACTCGAGGAATCTTTTTTTTTTAACATAAAACAATTTCTCAGATTCCCACAAGACAATTGTAGTCCTATTAGTATCCATTGACTAAAAACCTACTCAATGACAGAAAGCTATTACAAACTCAATAAGGCCTTTAAACAAATTTGGATTTTATTCCCCATGACAGTATTTGCATTTATTTGAAAAATAGCAATATGTAAATGTGCAAGACCTACTATGTAGTCTGTGTGTAAGGGGTGTGTTTCCTTATTTATTGTGCTGATTTAAACTGCATATTCTGTTGACACCAAATAAAAGTCAAAATATAAATGTTTAGTGTGTATATCTGGCTTTGCAATAATTCCAAGGGCCCTGGGCCCAGAGGTTGTGAAGTGCTGTAGTAGATAGATCCCTGAACGGAGCGTTAGGAGGGCCAGCTCCCGTTACTTGTTCTCTTACTAACTGGCTTTGGGACTTTGGGTATATCACTTCAGAAACTCAGAATGCATTAGAAAAACAAAGGCAGCAGAAATGTAGAAGTAGTTCTCACTTGGGCAGAGCTTGTGACTCCAAATGGGTCAGTAACACAGTATTACAACATATATACTAGACTCTGCCTACAGCTGTGTGTTGCAAAGAAGGTTCGCCAGATCTCCATCAAAAGGGGTTCTTTTGTTACTATACCCCCATATATGACCATTGGAATTCTTCATCTCTCTGAGCTTCAGTCTCCTCATTTATAAAAAGGGAATAATTAGACTACCTCAAAGTAACAAAAGAACTCTGTAAACTCTAAAGCACCGTGGAATGTTAAGTTCATCCTTTTGGTGAGACCATAGTAGCTGGTGAGTTTTCTTGCCAATCTCCAGTTTTGAAAAGTTGCTTTTCCATAGCAACCCACTCCTACCTCCATTTCCCTCCCCCCAGTTAGATCCTCCAAATCCCATAGGGAAGATGGGGCCTGTGTATCTTATCTACCAAGTTATCAGTGACCCAATCTCAGTTAGCTGGTGTGATATTTCCTCACCACCCGACAGGCTTGCCCGACAGGTTGTTCTTTCTGTTCTTGCCCTCTCTGTACGTAGACGATTCACTTGCCCCAAGAGAAATCAACCCTACCATGGGCTGCCAAGTCACTGCAAAGTGATGGGATGAGAAATCCTTGCTTTCTTTGGTTTCTTTTGCTTACCTCTCCCAGGCCAATGTTCCATCTGAGGCTCTGAGGCTCTATTTTGTACAAAAGTTCCCTCCCCACCAGCAGATCTCCAGGGCTTTTTTAGACAACTCTATATCTGTGCTGCTGGGCAGAGGTGGGGTGTGGGGTTGCTTAACCTCCCCGAGAGATCAGCAGGTCACAGGAAGGTTTGGCTCTTGGTGGAGGAGAATATTTATAATTCATCTTTGTAACATGCAGCATCTCCTCAGGAGATAGCTAAGGAGGGCTAAAACAAAAATAGTTTTAACTACAATTTGCATTTGACTTTTCCTCCCCCTAACACACCCTTCCTTTTTCTGATCTAACCATAGCCTACCCATCCTCTAAGTCCCACTGCCTCCATGAAAGCTTTCCTGACCCCTCCCAGCCCAGGCAGTTCTCTCTCTTCTCTGAATTCCTACGGGACCCATGTCCTTCACCACATACTCTAGCCTTGGGTTTTATATTGTCTTGCATTATATTATATACATATATATGTACATATGTATGTATGAATATATATACACATTATACTATATATGTGTATTATGCTATATATATGCATTATATATATGTATTATTACATTTATATGAACTTGCCTCAAAATAATTCTGTAAGGTAGGTGGTATTATGCACAATTAGTATCAGATCCATTTTACAGCTGAAGAAATTGAGGTTCACAGAAGTGATTTTCCCAAGGTCACATAGCCAGTAAGGGTAAAGTGGGCTTAGGTAACAGAAACATAATTCCAGCCTAGGCCCTCTGATTCCAAATTCACTATTCCTTCCATTAAATTAATGCTGCCACACTTTCTCTACTTATTTTCTGTACTTTATCCCCAATTTGATTTTAAGGTCCTCATGGGCAAGGACCAGCTCTTTTCCCATGTCTCTCCTAGAGTCTAGCTTGAGTCTGAGCACACAGTAAGTTTTTCATAAACACTTATTAGATTTCTATGTGACCTAGGGCAAGTCACCTTACTTCTCTTGTCCCATTTCCTCATCTCTAAAATGAAGAGGTTAATCCAAGGTTGGGGAACCTGTAGCCTAGAGGCCACACGTGTCCCTCTGGGTCTTCAAATGCGGCCCTTTGCATGAAGTTTGGATTCAGACAAGGCCATACTTGAGGACCTAGAAGGCCACTTGTGGCTTCAAGGCTGCAGGTTCCCAATCCCTGGATTAGATTATCCCTTAAGGTCCCATCCATCATTAAACCTGTGATCCTATTACTCTTGTCCTCCTTAATGAATCTGTGCACAAAAATCATGAGACTGAACTACATGGTCTCTAAGGCTCGTTTCAGCTCCAATGGTCTGTGGTCTAATCTAAATTCTAAGATCCTTTTCACTTATAGCATTCTGCAGTTCTAGGACTTTTTCCTAGACTGGATGACTTCATCTAGAAGCTTGCAGTTATTTCCTACTCACAAAGTTTATCTAGCACAATGACCTAAATAAAGTAGGCAAGTCCTTAATAAATACTGGTTAAATGGAATTGCCATTTTCTATACCTTGGCTATAGTCTTTTCCCAGAAAACATAAGTAGATCATGGCTAAGCTCTCTATGAAGAACTTGGGCAGAATCAAAAATAGAAAAATAATAGTTGTTGTTGGATTATTTTTTTTTCAATTCAGTTATATCTGACTCTTTGTGACCCCATGTGGGGTTTTATTGGCAAACATTTTCGAGTGGTTTACCGTTTCCTTCTCCAGATGAGGAAACTGAGGCAAACAGGGTTAAATGACTCACCCAGGATCACACAGCTAGTAAGTGTCTGAGGCCAGACTTGAACTCAGGAACATGAGTCTTCCTGACTCCAGGGCTGGTGCTTTACCCACTGTACCACCTAGCTGCCCTGCATTTTTATCATCATCATCATCATCATCATCATCATCATCATCATCATCATCATC
>NW_020954571.1:4345302-4371905 GCF_900497805.2 Vombatus ursinus | reverse complement strand
TCATCATCATCATCATCATCATCATCATCATCATCATCATCATCATCGTCATCATCATCATCATCATCATCATCATCATCATTCTTTCTTTTACCATAGTTGTTGATGTTTCCATTTTCTTGCTTTTTGTTTTCTTTCTTTTAAAAAAATTCTTGACAGCTTTTATTTTTAAATCATCTTCATTTCCAAAAATGTCCCACCCATCAAGCCATTGAGAGAGAGAGAGAGAGTGAGTTCAGCAAAACTAATCAATATTTTAAGTCTGACATTTTATGCAATATTCCAAATCGATAGTTATCTGCCTATGGAAAGAAGGGAGGGATGTTCATTTTCTCAATGCTTCTCTGGGGCCAAGTGTGGCCATTATAATGACACAGCACCCAGTTTCATTTATACCATTGTAGACATATTGTTTCCTGGTTCTGCTTACTCCATTCCTCATCAGTTCATATGTGTTCTCATGCTTTTCTGAATTCAATCAATCAATCAAAAAGCATTTATTAAAAATGTCTACTATATGCCAGGCCCTCTTAAGCACTGGAGATACAAAAATATAATGATTCCTGCTATCTAGGAACTTATATTCCAATGGGGGAGATGATATGTGCATATGTGTGTACATGTATATGTACATACATGGGCAAGTATGTACATATATACACATATACATATATGTGTATATACAAAATTTATGCAAAATGCAGTTTTGGAAGGGAGGGCACTAGCAGACTGGGTGGCCAGCAGAGGCTTCAGGGAGAAGATAGTGATTTTTGCTGAGTCTAGAAGGAAATGAGGGATTCCATGAGGTGAAGGTGAGAGGGAATTCATTCCAGGCATGGGGGACAGCCAGTGCAAAGGCATGGAGACTAGAGTTAGAGCATCATGGGCATGGCTAAATTACAGAGTGAGCAGAGAAGAATACTAAGTGAGAAGACTTGAAAGATAAAAAGGGGCTGGGGTGTGAAGAATGCCAAAGAGTTTATATTTGATCCCAGAGATAATGGGGAAACCACTGGAAGTTTATTGATTAGATGGTATGCCATGGTCAGACCTACACTTTAGGGGAAATCCCCTCAATAGATCTGTGGAAGATGAATCAGAGTGTGGAGACTTGAGTCAGGGAAACTAATCAGAACACTATGGTAATAGTCTAGGCAAGAGATAGTGAGGACCTGTCACGTAAATGAAAAGAAGGTGATGTCAGAGTTGTTATCAAAATAAAAGTGTCAAAATTTGGCAAGAGATTGGTTACTGTAGGGTGAGTGAGAGTGAAAAGTAGAGCATGACACCTTAGCTTGAATCTAGATGACCAAGAGAGTGACAATGCTGTTAACTGTAAGGATACGGATGTTTAGAAGAGGGGAGAAGTTTTGGGGAGGAAAGTAATGGATTCTGTTTGGATATATTGAGTTTGAGATGGCCATTGGACATTCATTTCACAATGTCTAGTAGACAGCTGGTGATGAAAGACTGGAGGTCAAGAGAGGGATTAGGGCGTGATATTTAAATCTTTGAGTCATCTGTATGGAAACTGTCATTGAATCCAAGGAAACTGATGAGGTCACCTAGTGAAAGTGTAGACAGCAAAGAGAAACTGTTCATAACACAGCCTCAAGATGCACCCACTCTTAGTGAGTATGACATGGATGAAGATCCAGCAAAGGAGACTAAGAATGAGAGGTCAGGCAGGGAGGAAGAGAACTAGGAGAAAGTAATATCACCAAAACTCACTAGAAGGAGAGAATAACCATATAAATTCTTCATAGTGATCATTTCTTACAACAAAGAAATTTTTCATTACATTCATATACTCCAATTTGTTTTTGCCACTCAATTTTCTATCAGTCCTGATTGTCTTCTGCTCAGCTTTTCAAAATTTTCAATGGCCCCAGTGCCTAGCACAGTACTCTCCACACAGTAAGCTTAAATAAATGTTAAACTGAGTATCAGTGGTTTAGAAAAGTTAGGTACCTCCCAGAGCAAACAGGAAAGAAAAGAAAAT
This sequence comes from Vombatus ursinus, assembly GCF_900497805.2. Classification (NCBI taxonomy): domain Eukaryota; kingdom Metazoa; phylum Chordata; class Mammalia; order Diprotodontia; family Vombatidae; genus Vombatus; species Vombatus ursinus. Next base: position 4,369,903 of record NW_020954571.1, on the reverse strand, counting down.
CCAACCCCAAAAAAAGAGCAAAAACAGTTTCTACAAGTAAGAAAATCACAGATAAATAAAATCTCAACTGTCATCTCCTTGGGTGATAAGAAGCTTAGAAGAAAACTTTCTGTAATCTTTCATCAAGAAGCAATTCTACAATAGGTGTTTTTGTCTGTGGGAGACTGAGAGCTATTTCATTCCTATCATTTGGGGCTGTTTTGTTTCTTTGCTCTCTTTCTCTCTCTCTCTCTCTCTCTCTCTCTCTCTCTCTCTCTCTTTCTCTCTCTCTTTCTCTCATTTCTATGGCAATTATTAAAATGTCACAAACAAAAGGTCAAGATTTCAAGGAGAACAGGAAGTTCTGTAGAACCAGTGGCCAGCTTAGATGAAAAATTCCTGAGAAATGAACAAGGGAATGAGAAAGCAAGAAAGATTCTGTGGGGTACAGTGGAATGAGCATCAACACTAGGGTCAGAAGATTTGGGTTCAAATCTTACCTCAGATGCTTTCCCCTTCTATGACCATGGGTGAGTGACTTAACCACTCTGGGCCTCAGTCTCCTCATCTGTAAAGTGAAAGGGGTGAACCAGATAGCTTTTGAGTCCCTGCAGGCCTAGATCCATGATTCTAACAGTTTGATCCTATAACTAACAGGACCAGTGAAATTGTGACCTATGTGTAGGAATATCAGTTGTACCAGGATATAGACAAGAACAAGACAGGGATCACCAGGAGGTGCTAGACTAGCAAGCGTTGGCAAGTGCTACAGCCAGACCAGGCCAGAGGGTGAATTAAAGAGGATGAACAACAACAACAACAGTAACAAAAAGAGCCAGAGCCTAGACATCATATTTCAAGAACTCATAAAAGAAAATTACCAGATACTTTAGCAGGCAAAGTAGAAATTAAAAAATTCCACCGGTCACCTCCTATAAGAAACCCCAAAATGAATACTCTGGCCAAAACTCAGAAAAGGTCTCAGGCCAAAGAGAAGAGGTAGGAGGGTAGAAAAAGACAGGTAGCATATGTGCAATCACACAAGAAAGGTCCGGAGTTTGAGAAGACAGAGAAGGTCTCCAGTCTCCTTCTTGATATGAGCATTATCCATGGGCCCAGGATCTCCTACACTCAGCAGGCCCATGGGTAATGCTCATATCAAGAAGCAGACTGGAGACCTTCTAAGAGAAAATGTTCCTAGAAGATTGGGGTGATGTCACAAATGGGGCCCCACATTTCTTACATCATTACTTCCCAATCAGCATATGAGGCATTATTAAGATATTATGAAATAGATAGGTATACCAGGCCATCTTAGGTCCCCTAAGTTCAGACCACCAGCCCTCTCCTTCTTGAAATTACTTCGTGTTATTATGGGTATACTTTGAATTTACTCATGTACATGCTAGAGCACCACCCCATATTTCCAATGGAATGTAAACTCCTTGAGGACATGGACTATATTTTTGTCTTTTTTTTAATCCTTAATTCTAGCAGCACAATGCCTTACACATGACAGAAGCTTAACAAAATATTTGTTAAATTGAATTTAATTGGAAGTGGATATGTGGGAGAAAAAAGAGAGGATGGTGGCTGTTTGTATATAGTGTAACTTGTAGGCTGAACAAGTAAGCAGACAAATGATTAGAAGGGAGTTGAGGAAGATGTACTCTTCCTTCTGTCATGAAATTTTCCAGACTGAAAAAAAAGTTGGTAAACAAACTTTTTGTTGTCCCCAATCCTCCTCTGCCACGGAACTATCTGAAGTGACTGGCTTTTTGGAGTGTGATATAGATTGAACCTTTGAAGAAATATGCTATGGAAAAGAGAGCTTTTAAAAGAATTTTTTTAAAGCATGGAAAAAGATAACGTTTGGCCCTATTGTAATGCTGTCACAGAAGTGGTAAGTGGAGCCATTCCCCATAAATGAGTGAATGGAAGACAGTGCAAAGCAATGTCCTAAGCACTGGAAATAACAAATAAAAAAGCAAGATAGTCCCTGTTCTCACATTCTAATAAGGAAGACAATATATGAGAAGGAAGATTTTATATGGATATAGATATAGATATAGAGAGAGATAGATATACATACGTGTGTGTGTGTGTGTGTGTGTGTGTGTGTGTGTGTGTATAAAAAGAGAGAGAGGGAGGAGGTTTCAGGCCCAATGGTCCTTGGAATGTGGTTGCCAAGCAAATGATAGTACATCTTCTTTAACATCTTTCCCATTGATAAAACGATATCTTTTTCTGCTATTGAACCATTTGATTGTGCCAAGGACTTTGGCAGTGAGAACTTTCTTTTTTGGGTATTCAGAAAGAAGGAGAAGGCATGGGCTGCAGCAGTCATAGAGGCACATCTCCAGGTCACATCTCCACCAGGGCTGTTCCCCTGGACAATGTCCACAGGCCAATCTGGTTGCACTGTTGGTGGGGTTGGAAGACATAGCTATTTCTAAGGCTCTTGGGCTCAGCTGTCTAGCAGTGGCAATTGCTTGGCGTTTGGTGTTGGTTGCGGACGACAGGTTCCATCTCCATGAGGGCTGCTCCCTTGATGATGGCTGTGGGTGCTAGTCTGGAAGCAGGGCAGGTGGTTTGGGGTACACTGCAATCCCAGCGACTCTTGGACTCTGGGTCCTGAGCTGCCTGCATCAAGATATCAGAGAAGACAGTAGTTGGGGGGTGACCATGATTTGAATAGCTGGGCAAATGCCATCTCCTACCTGCCTCCAGATGACTGGCTTGCTTGTCCCATGGGTGACAGCTGGTCAATAGTTAGCGGCAGTGTTCTTCTACAAAGGTTATTCCCTTTGATGATGTCTACGGGAGCCAGATTACAAGCAAGACTAGTGGTTTTTGGAGAGATGAGGGATTACAGGTATGGCATACTATATATATAATGCCAAACTTTTTTTTGATGTATTGGTTAGCTTTTCCCCCTCTTTCTATTTTTTTGTTATAGGGACTGACTAAATGAATGAATGTCTCATTAATGTGGCTTCTGAGGGTTTTCTGGCAGGGGAAGGGAAAAGACTATATTGGGAAATGTAGATGACATAAAATAAAAGATACAAATAAAAACTTTTTTAAAAAGTGGTCAGTAGGGGAGAAGTAAAGTTTTATCTGTCCTAGAAATGGAGGTACACTGCCTGTCAATATGGATAAATGGGTTTGACCTGCAGCATATTCAAATCTGAGCTATAGCTATTCCAAGCAAGAGCCTGAAAGAGCCCTGAATTAGAAATTAGAAGATCTGGGCCCTCTCCAGTCCTCTTTCTGTCACTAATTCACTGGTTATTAGATACTCTAGGTACATAACTGAATCACTTCATCTCTCTGGGCCTCAGTTTCCTCATTGGCAAAATGATGGGACCCCAAACTAGATCATAGGCCTAGAGCTGTAAGGTAACACCACAGAGTCCATCTAGTTCAAACACCTATTTCACAGATGAGGAAATTGAGACTCACAGAAATTAAGTGACTTGTCCAAGGTCACCCAGGTAGTAGGTAACAGAGTGGGGATTTGAACCCAGAACTCTGACTTCAGCGCACCAGAGCCCATCCCACTGATCTCTCAGGTCCTTTCTGGTTCTTAGGTTCTTTCTAGTTCTAATATTCTACAATATTGTAAAGAGAGCTATAAAATTCTATAGAAAGGGAAGAAAGAGCATTGTGATTTCAGTTGGAGGTTTTCTTGAGGGAGAAGAATGGGGGGAAAGGCTGGCTCCTGAGCTGTAAAAAGAGGTGCTTCTTCCGAACAGTACTTGGTCGTCTGCACTCCTCTCCCCTTCCCCCACTTCCTCATCTTCAGAACCCAAGACATGTCTCTGGAGGACAGTTTTGCTTCTGGCCTGAGCAGACTGCCTTGGGAGGCAGCCCTAGGACAACAACTGCTCCCCACTTCACTTTGTTTGAATAGTTTGGGTTCTGCTCATTTGAAGCCCTGTTTTATTAGGCTCTTCCTTCTTTTTAAACTTGGTTATGGGGCCCCTTTGTTAACTCAGCCTGGGTGGGAGGAAAGCCCTCCTCTTCTCAGCCACTCCCATATAAATCATATCATTGAGGCCGTAGACATGCAGCAAAATGGGTCATTAGGGCTCCCTGCTTTCCTCTGCCCCAGCCCCCACCCAGACACAGTGAAACCTTGTCTGACAATGCTGCTTTTCTACATTGTCTCAGTCCCCCAGGGGTCCACCTTCTGAAGCTCTATTAGCCGACCGGCCCGTCTACCAGGTTAACATTCCTTAGAAAAATGACTTTATTATCACTCGCAGGGGCTTGGTTGGGGTTTGGGGAGGAGGCATTGCTGTGGCCAGACTGGCAGTCTGGATAGATTTAATAGGTCCTGGGTCCCGGTCATGCTTTTCTTTCTTTAGCTGCCCCGACCTGGACCTGCAGCTTGGGCCATGGGGAGCTAGGGCCACAGGCTGACTGGGAAAGTGGGGTGTGAGAGGTCCAGAGCCGAGAAGGAGTCCTGGGCTCTTCTTGTCAGTGACTGCCTGACATAGATGGATTTCTGGGATCAAGAGGCCGAGGGAAAATATTACATTATGATAACAAATCACTCAGCTGATTGGAGCTTAATTACGTCTCTTTCATCTTTGTGACAGTGGCGCACCTGTGCCCCGGCCCAGACTGGCAGAGCAGGGCCTGGGTGTCTGTGACGGGGCATAGGCCTTCAGGGATTGATGAATCCCCCCCTCCTCACCCCCAGCCCCCTCCTGGAAACCTTAGAGGACATACAATCTGCTCCTATTATTAGCTGGGCCCTCCAAACCTCCAGACCGAGGAAGGAACACAAAGGAAGCCTCTTCATTGGCCAAAGCCTGGAGAAACCCAGAAGGAGAAGGAAGGGAAAGGAAGGAAAGTAATTATAGGTCTGTTCCTCAGAAGATGAGTCAGGTTAGCCCTATCCAGGTAAACTGGATGCGGAAAAGATGGCCCCATCAGGCTTCTCTGTTAAGGGATATCATTTGTTACAGAGCCTGATGACGGGGCCTGAGAAGCTAGCTCACCAGAATGTATTGTTAGCCTCTAATCACCTTTCAGACTCGGAGAGGAATGAATGTAATATCTCAGTGTCTAGGGGGGAGGGGAAGAGAGGAGAGAAGAGGAGAGAGGACTGTGCTTTTGGCCTCTGGGCTGGGAGGTGAGCTAGTTTCTGTTTGGGGCCCTCAGAGTTGGAAAAAGAAAGGGGAATTTGAAAAGGCAGAGGCTAAGGCAAGATCTGGAAGATGGGAGAAAACCCTCCTCTCCCTCAAAGGTGTGCTTCATAGACAGAAACATGACACCCACCCTTCAAAGTCCCTGCTTAGCCAACTCAACATTCATTACAACAATCCCTTACATTTAGAATCCTATACAGCTACCCCTTCCACACTGAGACTTTCCCCATCATGGTTTTGTTGTATCAAGGGTCAGCATAAAAAAATTAAATGGGAATTTTGGGGGAGACAACACAAGAAAACCAGCAGACAACACAGAGCCTATGACCAAATACTTAGCCCAAATTTTACAATAAAGTACTGCAAACACTCCATTAAAGAAAAAGGAAAAAATCCAGACTTCTTTTCTGGTGTGAAGGGAGGGCCAAATTTTTTTTTCATGGATTTTCCAGATCATGGGGTATCACACCCCTAACTCCAAGATGTGGAAGGGATAACTGTATTGTTCTCACTGGAAAGAACTCTAGTGATTATCTAATTATTCTTCACCTTTTTCATGTTCTGGATCCCTTAGGTTGTATGGTGAGGCCTATGGATTCTTTCAAAGGAATGCTTAAAATACATATGATTGCAAAGGAAATCAATTAGAGTAAAATTAAAAAGGCCGTTTTCTCCCATCAAGTTCACAGTCCCCTTGAAATCTATCTGGAGAGTATAGATCGCAGATTAAGAATCCCTGATCTAGTCCAATTCTGTAATTTTATAAAGGAGTAACCTGACACCCAGAGAAGTGAGTTTACTTAAGTCACACAACCAGTGAGTGGGTATGACAAAACTCGAACTCAGACCACCTGACTCGCTAGGGCTGTGCAATGTGCCATATTAAAATGCTTTCTATGGCCAGACTATAAAGCTTGAAATGGGCGAGGCCTGACCACAAGGAGCCTCACGCTTAAGAAAGAGCAAGGGGCTTCTGTTCCCCTGAGCATAGGATTTCTAGAAGAACAGATTTTACCACTGCTGAATGAATGTGCCACACAGTAATAGGGAAGAGGAAGGGGCAAGAAATGGGGCCTCTGCTGCCTGAGAAATCTGGTGGCAAGGCAGAGGGTTGGGGGAAAGGTTCAAGGTATGTAAGCACGGTAATTAATTAAAATACTACAAGAGTGGAGGCCAAACAGAATGTCTGCCTCCACCATAGAATCAATCTCATAGAATGGAAGTATTCTTCATTCATTCAATACCCAACAAGCATTTATTAAGCATCCATAATGTGCTCCACACTGCACTCAATGCTGGGGATACAGAGACAAAAATGAAATCATCCCTACCCTCAAGGAGCTTGCATTCTATAGGGGAAATGACATGTACAAGTGAATACAACACATGTACAAAGTAATGGGAAAGGTGACTTAGAAGTCATAGGAGCATAGCAATGGTTGCTAGAAAGTACCTTGAGGGCCCTTACCCAGCTCTTTCACTTGAGAGATGAAGAGTCTGAGGCTCAAAGTCCAAGGCCACATGGAAGTAAATGTTAGACCTGGAACCTGAGTTCAGCTTCTCTTACTCCAAATCCAGCATTCTTTCCACATCACCTCGCCAGCTTTCCTCACTTTAGCAACATCCACAAAGCATCTATCTGGAATGAAAGGTAATGAGGCAGATGCACATTCACCAGGAAGCCAGGCCCAGTCCATCACCACAGTGAGGAAAGAGTTAATAGGGCAAATTCTCTCTCAGCACCTTGCCTGTAGCAGCAATTCTCTTCCAAGCCACATTAATAAGACATTTTTAGTTCTTGACATATAAATGGGGGAAAAAATAAAATACTCTTTTTAAGAAAGAAAAAAGACATTTTTAGGTATTGTCAAAGCAAGACATATCAGTCAGAGGGAGAATCCCAAGCTATTTTTTTTAAAGTAAAAATTTTTCTATTGTAGATCCCCCACCTCACCCCTTGTAATAACCTCGGTAAGAGAAATGCTATGTCTTTTATTTCTTCAAACTGTGTCGTCTCTGTTATGTCACCAAGCGTACTGATTGCTTCTCTGCAACCAGAGTCCCCAGAGACAATAAGGTCACATTTACCAACAGGATATTCATGGGAAGGAAGAACCACTTACAATATTACAGTAGCAAGGTGACCGAGGCCAGAGCCACAACCAGGAATTATTTGTTCATTGTTGTTTAGTCCTTCAGTCACGTACGACTCTTTGCGACCCCATGGACCAAAGCTGTCCATGGGGTTTTCTTGGCAAAAATACTAGAGTGATTTGCCATTTCCTTCTGCAGTGGATTCGTTCATCAGGCAATCGGAGGGTAAGTGACTTGCCCAAGGTCACATAGCTAGAAAGTGTCTGAGGCTGGATTTGAACTCAGATCTTTCTGACTCCAAGTCCAGCACTGAGCCACCAGCTGCCTTGTATATAGGAATTATTTAACTTGGAGCAGAAGAGTTGTGAGAGAGTCGGTAGACAGTTTGATGAGGGGGAGATGATGACAATGGTGTAAAGGACAGTCCTGCTGCAGCTGCCCCAGGAAAAGGGGCAAAGGGGGCATCCCATCGTACAGGGAGTTCAGTCATGGTCACCAAAGGGGTTGGTCTACCTTTCCAGTCTTCTTATACATTCCTCCTTTCCAAACACTTTATGGCCCATACCGGCCACTTGTTATTCCTCATCCATCAGACTCCATCTTGGTCTCTGTCTCAGACTCCATCTTTGCCCTGTCTGTCTTCCATGCCTGGGATGCTTTCCCTCCTCATTTCTGCACCTTGGAACTCCTGACTTCCTTTAAGATTCAGCTCAAGGTCATGAAGCTCCATGGATCCCCCAATTGCTAGAACCCTTTCTCCCCAAACTACCTTAGGGTCCCTATGTCTCCATTCTGTATGTGCTAACATATTATGTGTTGTGTCCCCAGCCCCCCAAAGACAGGGGTCGTTTCAGGTTGTCTTTGGATTCCCAGTGCTTGGCACAGTGCCTAGCACCCAGCAGACACTTAAGACTGCTGGTTGTTGTGTCTGGACTTTCTGGGTCTCCCTCATAGTCAGAATGGTCTTTTGAGTTTAGGTGCTTTCCCCTTCCTGTTGCCAAAACGTAGACTCCTAGATAAGACCTCAGAGATGCTCCCTCCTCATCACTGCTGAGCTCAAATCACACCCTTAGTAGAAGTGCCATGAGGTGACCTGGTGCAGAATTAATGCCATTTCATAGACTCGCAGATGGCTGCTGAGTCATTGAGCAGGGCTATTTATTAACTCTGTGTTGCTAATAGCAGGAACCTGGGGGTTATATCATTGCACTGAGAACCAATGAGGCTGCAGTGAAATATTTCCTGTTCCACTCTGCCCAGTATCCGGCCTATCCAGTGTAACTATATGTTTATATTTGTGTATGTGCACTTATGTACTCATATGCTTATATGTCTTCTCGTGTACCCATAACTGTCTCTCTATATTGTAAACTTTCTTATCATACAGCAAATTCCTCAAGGGCAGGAACTGTGTAGTTCTTTATTTCTGTGTCTTTAATGTCTAGCACAGAGGCCTTAGATAAAATAAGTCTACGTAAAGGTTTGTTGCATTGAATCTGTTAAATCAGGCATGTGCTTGTGTGTATCATTGACCTCTATATACGTGTGTGCAGTTATCACTAGGAAAAAGAGATCAGGGCTTTGCCTCAGGGTGCTAGGGTAACTGACATGGAAGGTATACTTCCTCCCCTGTCATCTCCATACCTCACACACAAACCATTCCTATCCCTTCAGCTAGCCCTATACCACCTGCCCCAAAGATTCTGTCACTCCTTTTCTCAGGGATCTACCTTATTCCATTGCTTTTCCTTCTGCTTGCCACAAATTATGTCTACTTCCTCCCAGAGGTGAGGAGCAGAACTTGGGAATAATCTGCTGTGCGTTATGGACTACCCATTCTCCTGATATGACTTGGTCTGACCGTCTGACCAGGGTAGATGTTTGCCCTCTCTCCAAGTGACTTTTCCCCAGGCACCAGAATTCCCAGTTATGGCTCTGTACATATATAACCATATATGTTTGCTCTTGTGCAATAGCTGGGGGGAAGGTGATGAGGGCCCAGGCTAGGATGTTGGCAATAGAAGTAGAAAGGAAAGGATAGATAGGACAGAGAATGCTCCTTGTCCACACATTAAAAAATAGGTTAGAACATTCTTTGGGGGGGGTGCTGTCACCCAGAGCAGATAAAGACGCTAACAATGTACCTGGGCCCAGCTCTAAAATTAATCTCCAGGATAGGAAGTTGCTGCCGACAGCCAGGGAGTTTAGAAAACAGATTTCACCTGATTAAAAATGGAAACTGGCAATCGATCATGCACCACATCCCATCTAGGTAATGAATGAACACGGCATAATGAAATGCATTACTTTATGCTAAGAGCGGGATGGTCTCCACAAGCTGGGGATAAGGCACCATAATTGCAGGAGGAAATGCGACCTAATTAACATAACTGCCACCTCTTTGTGCTATTCTGGCTGCAACGGCCTTGTGCTATGAGAAGGCTGCCCTACTCAGTCCCTTAGCTGCTGCTGCCTCCACCCGTCTCTTATTTGGTGCCATCCAGAAGCACCAAGCTCAAGCGTTTGGCGGAGTTTTGCCAAGAAAACCCTCTTTGCTTTCTTTCTCTGGTCAAAGGGAGGACAATGTATTTGTATAATTTCCAGCACTTTTTAATTCATATTTGATCACTAAAATGGGAGGTCAAGGATGACATGCAGGTAAATTGCTCCCTCAAACAACCAGAGCATACCTGGCCCCAGCAGCCAGAAGCATCATTTTCTCTTGACAGAACCTCTGGCAGCTTGGTCAGAGCAGTTTGAAAAGCCTTGAAGAGAACAAAGCCCAGGCCACAGCTCTTCAGCTGCCCTGCCCAAGCCTTCAGAGTGGTTCTCACAGCAGCCACTCAAAACAGGGATGCCTTCCAGGGATGAAATTATGCTGAGAAAATAAAGCTCACACTTTTATTTCCAAATAAGGGGGAGAATATACAAGAAAAACAAACACTTGGGTGAATGTGCATTTTCAGTTTACCAGAAATTTGGAAACAACCACACTTTTCTAACATTGCTCTGCAGTTTGGAAAAGTTTGGTTGTGTTTTGGATATAGTGTGAAGTGCACTAGATTGGCCCAGGGTCACATAGTGAGCCAGGAACAGAGGTGGGGCTAGAAACTGGGTCTCCTGCCTCCCACCCTAGGTGTTCTTTCCACTAAGAAACCATGGTTTGTTGAACTCCTTCATATACCATCCTTGACCCTAGCTGTGACTGGGACCACATTCATAATACCCTTTCCCTGGTCCCATTCATGACTTGGAGCCTTCCACAAATTAGAATCTGATGCAGTTGCTTTTTCTTTTTTTTTTTTCTTCTCCTCATAAAGATATCTATTCACTCTAAAGTTTCACAGCCCAACTATGAGACTCAGTAAAGGTCCTCGACAACAGGCCATGGTATACACCAATGATTCTCAACCATTTTAAAATTGAATTATGACACCCTGTGAATATCAATGTGATATTGGAACACCCTCTCATTTCCTGAAGATTTTCATAGTATAGTAAAAAAAAAATCCCAATCCTGCTACCTAGCTGTGTAAAGTTGGCCAAGTTGCTACTTGTCTAGGCCTCAGTTTCCTAATCCATGAAATGTAGGGATTGGATTAGATGTTATATTGGATAAGATGTCATTAAGATGTCCTTTCCAGTTCTGACATTCTATGTTCTAACATTCTATGTTCTGAAGTGTCTTCTGGCTCTCTCTTTGTTCTAAACTAAAGTCTCATAGGGGTTTGACATTCTATGTGTGGTACAAGAAAAAGAATGTTGGATGTGGCATGGAGTTAGAGAATGGGGGTTCAGATCCTCTACTTTTGTGACCTTAGGCAAGTCACTTCTAGTATAATCAAAGTCCAACCCCAATCCTGTAGGCACCATTTTCCATTTGTTTATCTGGCCCACCATATGGTTTCTTTTAGCCTGATTTCTTTCAGGATCCAAACCTAAATTCTCCTGTTTCTATTTCTACAATGAAAATCCAATGCCTCACCTAGTGATGACAACAACGTAAATTGAACAAAAGAAACTAAAACTAATACTGTGTAGTTATAATGACCACACTTGACCCCAAAGAAAATATATGAGAAGGCACTTTGATCCTAAATAGCAATCTTTTTTTGTTCTGGCCAGAAACTTTGAGGGTCTTCCCCTTCTAGGCTGATATTTTTGTGACAGCAAATTAGGCCATCTTTTGTCTCAGCTCTTACCCAGGCATTGGTCTCTGAATGAGGGTTACTTCAGACAAACCTGTAAAAGACCTTAATTTAGAAAGGCCAAGATCACCCACTGCATCCCAAGCATCTAGACTTTTGTCACTGGACTTGCATGACTCTGGAGGAAAAAGTAAGGCTGATGACTTAGCTCAGTTCTGCCTCACTTAAACCCAATTCACGAACAGGACATTGCCCTCATGATGTCATTGGTCCTCTTCCAGAATGAAGGACAAACAATAATAGCAAGAACAACAAGCAGAGGTTGGGGTCCTATACATTATATATACAGTCAGATTGGGCTGACATTTCAGTTAGTTTTATTGAATTGCTTTTTTTTCCTTTCTTATTTTACTCCTTTTCACAAAGAATGGATTGATGGAAAGAGCAGGAAGGAAGGATATATTTGGAAATGAAGGTGATTAAAATAGAAAGGCAGCAATAAAAATATTTTTAAGAGAAAATTTAATTCCATTTCACTCAAAAACATTTATTAAGTGGTTACTGTAGTATGTGAAAGGTGCTATACTAGGTACTGGAGATATAAAGACAAAATCAAAATAGCACCTGCCTTCAAGAAGCTTATATTCTCCTAGAAACAGATGTCTCTCTTAACATGTGGAGATTTACCAACCTACTCACAGTAGCAAGTTTTCTGGATTTAAAAATTTTAGTTTCTGAAAAAATCTGTATAAATGACAATAAGTATACAGATGGGAAGATAATTCCTTTCAGAAAGTCTTAAGTAGTTTGCACTCTGGCAAGTCTGGAAGGAAATTATGTGCTGCTTATGAAAAACAACAAAACCCCACATTCCCTGGTAATGTGTGAGTATAGTTTAATTGACTGTTGTTCTCGGTAGAAGGACCCACGTTGTTTGGCTAACATCAGTTAGCACTCGTTCCTCAGTGGCTGAGACATTCTCCTGTTTGGGGATCTGCTGAAGGTTTCGTGATTTTCAGCAACCGCCCCCTTACTCCCCCACCCCCGGCCTCCAGAAGATGACTCAGGTGTGTAAGAGCACGTTTGTTGCCACAGAGAGGTGGGGAGTGGGTTAGGAGACTGGGCTTGCTGGGGCATGCTGGCCAGTTCCCATCGTGGATCAGTTACACAGCAACACTCCAAAGATTTGGTTAAATTTTAACTTGTTTCCCATGATGTTTGCTTGGCATTTGATGGTGACTTGTCTCTTCCGGTTACATTGAGTATCCCTAACCCCCTCCCCCACCCCACCCCCGAAAGCTAGCTTCCAGGTAGATGAAGACAATCCTATCTTGTCCAGACAGAATTGACTGAACCCCAAGCCAGTTCTCCTTGGGGATTAAGTTTTCACTATTATAAGGAGTAAAGATTACAACTAACTTCCTAAGTAAGAGGTGTGCAGAGGCGGAGGAAGGGAGTATATTTAGAACTCTGGAATAATAAAAGGAAAACAAACCATAGATTGTCAGAGCTGAAGGGACCCGAGACCATAGAATGTTAGAGTTGGAAGGAACTGGAGATGCTATCTATTCCAAAGCACCCCATTTTATGTAAATAAAGTGAAAGGAAGTGACTTGCCCAGAAGTAACTAGTTGCAGAACCAGAACCAGAACCCAGGGCAATGCCCTCCGACTTTACATAGTGGGAGACAACTTAGAGAGCTCATAACCCTGAGAGGTTAGAAATTTAGCTTCAAGACACATACTTATATATAAATATATATGTATGTGTGTGTGTGTATACATGTGTGCCTACATATTTCATGGGTATATTTATCGATCAATGATATATCCATAATACATAATATGAAGAAAGATGAGAATGTTTGTGAGCTAATGTAATGGAAAGGGCAGCTAGATGGTGCAGTGGATAGAGTGCTGGGCCTGGAGTCGGGAAGACTCATCTTCCTGAGTTCAAATCTGGTCTCAGACACTTACTATCTGTGTGATCCTGGGCAAATAACTTAACTCTGTTTGCCTCAGTTCCCTCATCTGTAAAATGAGTTGGAGAAGGAAATGGTAAACCACTCCAGTATCTTTACCAAGAAAATTCCAAATGGGGTCAGGAAGAGTCAGACTCAACTGGAAAACGACTTAACAAAAATGCAATGGAGAGGTGGAGGACTCTTTTAATATACTCTTTTAAATGGTCCCTTAATTTCTCCTTCAGGGACAGACTCTTGGGCTGAAGGGACTGGGAGCTTGAGTCAAGAGGACCTCTCTAATTGGTTTATATATTAAGGGGAAAGTATACTCTTCTACATCTATGTATATATATATATTTATATATATACACACACACACATACATACACATACATATAAACACATAGCAGTGTGGTATTATGGATTGGGAGCTGGCTTTGGAGTCAGCAAAACCTGTGTTCAAGTTCCATTTCTGATAAAGTGGCTAAATGACCCTGAGCAAGTCATTTAACCACTTTCAGCCTCAGTTTCCTCTTCTGTAAAATGAGGATAATAATAGTACCCAGCTGACAAGGCTGATGTGAAGATCAAATGAGATGTTGTATGTAAAAGTTCTTTGGAAATGTTAAAGAGCTATATCAATATTAGCTATTACCATCACCATCACCATCATCATCATCATCATCAGGGAACTCTCTAAGATGAGGATTCTTAAGCTAGGATCCATAGATCTCCAAGCAGTCTGTGAATAGATTTGCGGGGTAGGGGGGGCATAGTCTGTGAACCTGAATGAGAAAAAGTACATCTTTATTTCAATATAATTCATTTGCTTTGTAATCCTATATGTTTTATTTTATGCAATTAAAAACATTATTCTGAGAAGGGGTCTTCAGGTCTCCCCAGACTGCTACTAGCATAAGAAAAGTGAAGGACCTCCACTCTCAGGCTATAAATTGCAAGGCAGATGCAAATTTGTATTAGTAGGAGAAGTATCTCACTAGGAGTTCTTTACACTGATGAAATCCTATAGGTTTAGTCTAAATAAGTAAATGAATAAACGAACGAGTAAATGAAAGTGTCCGTGGGGGGGAGTAAAGGTAGGCATTGAAAAGGACTATTTAGAATATGAAACATATTAGCAAGAGTCAGTTCAATGTGGTGCTGAGGAGATCATGTTGTATTTCAAGCTGGAGGGGCTGTGTTCAAACTCTGGATGCCACTGAATCAATTGCCCATATGTCCCTGGGCTAGTCATTTCTCTCTGTCCTCAGTGTCTTTATCTGTAAAGTGAGAAGGCTGGATTCGATGACCTCTCAGGTCCTGTCTGGCCCCAAATCAAGGATCCCTCTATCCCTGAAGATTTGGAGTGATCAGATTTTCAGGTCCTTAGCCTTCTGGTAGGATCCAGTGCAGCCACGATTGAGGCCACCATCAGGCATGGAAGGAGCATGACCTTCAGCAGGCAGCCAGCGCTACAGAAGCAGGCTTCAAACCAAGTTACCCCACCTAACACTGACTCTGTTGGAAAAAGGAATCCCAAAGATCAGGAGTTTTCCTGGTTTGTTTATTTTCTTCCTCTCCCTCTTATAGGAGAGGCTAGAAATGTGCAAATCTTCTGATCAAAGGATAAGGCTCCTGTTGTGTTAAAGGCAGGGTTAACCTTCCAATGCCTTTTAGTTGACAGTAAAAATTCAGACAGCCTGTCACAATGACTTAAATCCATCTTAATGAAATAGCCCTCTGTCTTATGGGCCAGGAAAGGGCTACAAACCCAGTTACAGAGTCTTAAAATGTGCCCCACCACCACCACCACCACCACAATCTCCCAACCAGCTCTGATCTTAAGATTACCAAATTATCCAGGCATCTCTCCTGTTTGCAAAATCAGGTTTTTGCTTTTTTTTTCAGTTACTTTGGACTGTTAGCTCAGTAATGCAATCTCCATGTGCTTCCCTCTTGAAATAAAAATATTTTCAAAAACCTCTCTCTAGCCCTTTCTTTCTTACCAACCCTTCCCCCTTCTCCTTCCTCCCTCCTCAACATCAGCCAAGCAGCCCAGACCAGATGTCCTCCCATACAATGAGGAATCAAATAAATGATTTTCTCATGAGAGCAACATTAACCCCTTGAGATTTGGGGATATCCCTCTCAATCCAACTGTTCTTTAGGACAACTCATAAGCCTCCAACTTCTCTGTACTCACTGAAAGTGAATTCAGTCTCAGGCCAATAATTGCCAAGGACCAAATTCCAGAACAAGTTAACAAACATCCACCAAGTTTCCCTGCTTAGGATGGTGTAAGTTTTGAAATGGTAATTTCCACCCCTCCCAATCAACTGACAGGTTGAGCTGCTGCAACTGAGAAGGTAATAGATACCCCCCAAACAAAGTCCTTCTAAGCAGTCCCAAGCTTCAAGTCACTGGGACCTTGAAATTTAGAGCCTGAAGCAGAAGGTGCTGAGCTGAGCTGAGTTGGGAGGACTGAGTTATGGTTAATAACCTAAAAACACTTACCAGGAAGATAAACAGATTTCAGCAGGAAGGTACCAGATCCGGGCCAAGAAATAATTGGCATCTACACAAAAATTTATATTAGCACTTCCCTCCTTCCTTTTGTGTAAGTCCAAATGAATGTATCCGCCTATTATAAACACTGGGACCAATACATCAGACCCCAGAATATGTCTAGGGTCTCAGGAGAGAACACGTGAGGCTTAGTGGCCTCCCAGTGGCTAAAGAGAGACTGTCCTGAAAACCAGAGAGCCCACTTGGAGATGCAGCCAATTTGTGAATGCCACCAAATGAGAGACAGGTAGATGAATTTTATAGTTGGGTAAGATATATAGTGCCCTCTTACTGAAAAGCTCTTGAGTATATGGGTCTCTGAAATATAGGATTACTATACTCCAGTTCATAGCGCCATTAAAATCTATTATGTGGCCACACTTTATAACATGCTGTTGAAAATATCAGATGAAGTCTTCCATTCCCGTAAGAGTCCCTGAGCTGGGCTACTCTACTGTATAAACATGTTTTTATTACCATTTGTTACATGAAAGGGTTTTGTTTCCCCCTCCAGAGGTAATAAATGCCATCAGTGACTAAACATGCATCCTCATGGGTTAATTCCAGGAGATGGGTCCTGAAAAGAGAAGAGAATACCACTCGGAGTGCTTTGGGTTTTCTAAGTTCTTTTTTTGGCTTTATCTATTGATTTATATTATTGGTAGGGCCATGTCTTCTCTGTGAGGGGAGGGTGTAGATTGAGGGAGTTTTCATTCATTCTTACCATTTTCAAGTACCAGATGAAAGAATAGGGCTTCAGAGAAACTAGTACACTTACTCAAAGTCTCTGAGCGTGGGACAAACATTCCCTGAAGTATCAGCCAGTAGGGGGGGGCTGACATATAGTCCCACTCCCAACGGTGAAGGAACATTCAAATTACTCCAGGAGGATGACTATCAATGTGAAAGCTAAGAGAAAAACACAGAATCCTGTCTCATGATAATAGATTTAGGACAGTAAAGGGCTCCCAAGTTCTGCCCTCCACCCCTTCTACCAAACCCTGACAGATGCTCTATGACTGAAAAAATTTCCCAAGGGCTCCCACAATTACTTTGTCTTGGGAAAAAAAATTAATCCTAAAGTAAATGAATTCTCATGTCAATAATCCATCATCTCTTATCTGTTAAGATACAGTCAATTTCATTTATAGTGATGTTATATCATGCTTACCATGTCTAGCATCTCCTGGCTTTTTTCTAACTCAACCCCTCCCCCTCATTTTACAGATGAGGGAAACTGAGGCCTGGAGAGGTAAAGTGACTTAGGGTAATGGATTCATAGCTTTAAAGCTAGAAAGTGCCTTAAAGGTCATCTAATCCAGTCCTTTTGTTTCACAGGTAAACAGGACACTGATGCCCATAAAGGTTAAATGACTTGCCCAAGGTCATACAGGTTAGCAAGTGGCAAGACTGGAAGTGGGACTTGAGCTCCATACCTCTACCCACTATGCCACACAAGTAGTTAATGATGGAGCTAGTATTTGCACCAGGGTCCTTCATCCTCATTCTCTCCACCATACCATGATACCTTCTGATGCCAAAACCTCATGAGCAGCTGCCCAACATAACCAAGGAAATGTCCAAGGGCACAGGCTCTCCTTCCATCTCCCGGCAAGGACCAGCTTCAGATGTCACGAATGAGGGGACATTATAGGGGATTGTCTATGGACTTCAGGGTCGGCATCCCCAAGAGGAAGGGAGTGGTCTGATGGATGACTTTTGCCCATGGAAGGACAACTGCTTAGCCAATTCCCTAATAGAGCCTGAGCATTTAGCTAAGGCCTTATGACCAGACCCTTTTATTACATGCACCAAGCAGGCTGGGAGCAAAAGTCCTGGTTTTGATTTTGCAGGTATAAACCACTGAAATAATTAGGAATAGGGGTGGGGTGAATGGGAATGGAGGCAGGAAAGAACTGGAGGAAAAGAGGAGGGGAGGGGACATCTAGACCAAGGGACAGATGCAGCTCATCACAATAATGAGTTCTCTTCCCAAGAAGTCACCCTACTGTTCTTTCTGTTCCATATTAACACCAAAAATAAAAGCCCAAGAGAAAAAGACCAGCTTTTATTCAGCGTTCCCAACCCCCCACTCCTTTTGAGGAGTAACAGCTAAACAAAGACCCTGACTGGATACATCATTTTTCTCTTCTCCAACCCTCTGTCCCACCCTTTTATATTTCTTTAAAATAGGGTTAGATCAAGATGGATGAGTCCCCAAGCCCATGGAGAAGCAGCCGCGGCTGTCACAGCATCCACCACCCTCTAATCTCTGGCATCGAATTACTGGGAAGCTCCAGGAGAAGGAGGAGGAGGAGGAGGAGGCTAACAGGGAGGAATTATTAAATTTATTATTAATGAGTTATTGGCAGTGGGGTAGGCCACCAAGCCAGGTGCAAAGCTGGAGGCAGGAATTTCCCTGGGGTACTGAGCCCAGGATAAGAACTGGAGTGTCTCCCATGCACAGAAAGTCAGCCAAGCCTCCTGGGATTCAAGTTTCCTCCTGGGAACAGAAGAACAAGAGCTGAACCAAGAAAAAGGGATTAGTCAAACAATTCTCCTCCTCTTTAGGTGCCCCAAGACTGGCATGGAATGAAGCACCCTCCATCATCATCAAGAACTCAAAGTTTACTACAGAATGCAGAGAATAAAACCAGAAGTCCCCCTCAGGCTTATCCTAAAGCCTCCCAAATTCCAAAAGTACACCTCTACCATAGGCTTAATGTCTTTCATTCTTTTCTTCCCTCACTAGATCCCTCCCTCCCATCCCAATCAGTCAATAGATTAGCATTTATTAAGCCTCTGACTATAGGCAAGGCTATACTATTAAACTCTGGAGACACAGAGACAAAAGCAAAACATCCTCATTTCCCAGCTAGCTTAACATCGAATGAGGGAGACAATGCATATATAGGCATACATAAGACACAAACAAGTCAAATGCTAGATATTTTGGATCAGACGGCAGTAGAGCAGGTGGGGTAGGGGGATGGGGTGACCAAGAAAAGGCTTCTAGCAATAGGTGGCATTTGTGCTGAGCCCAGAAGGGAAGCAGTGATTCCAATACCTCTAACCTTCCGCTTTTAAAGAATCTGACCCCAGGAATGAGTAAGTGAATGAGTGAGTGAATGAATGAAGTGCTTACAGTGGACTGAGCACTGTGGTAAAAGCTGAAGGAGATAGAAAATTTAGTTGAGGAAAGAGCAGTGGGCTAATTAATGATCAGAAGACCGTGGTTCTAATCTTGTTAAACATTCCGTGTTCTATGACCTTGAGGAAATCATTCAACCCCTCTGTGTATCAGTGACCCCATCTCCAAAAAGATAGTAATAATATCCACCTTATTTGCTGTTTGAGTTGTTTTGGGGATTAGCTGAATGGATGGGTAAGAAAGCACTTACTATCTAGAACAAACACATGACACAGGATGTCAAAGTTGGAAGGGACCTTAGACATCACCTAGTGCACCTCTAGTTAGAGGCAGAGGCAGGGGCAGAGGCAGAGTTAGATTCTTGACTCTCGGCTTTATGCTCTTTGTAGAGGCAGCTAGGTGGGGCAGTAGATACAGAACTGGGTCTGGAGTTGAGTTAGATCTTCGTTGAAATCCTGCCTCAGATACTTACCAGCTGTGTGACTGGCAAGTCACTTAACCTCAGTTTCCTCAGCAGTAAAATGAGGATAATAATAGCACCCACCTCCCAGAGTTATTGTGAGATTATATTTGTAAAGAGTTTAGCACAGTGCTTGGCATGTAGTAGGCACTTAATAAACTCTTGTTTTCTTCCTCCTTTTCTTTCCTTCCTCCCTCCCATCCTTTTTTCCTTCTTTCCTTCCTCTCTCCTCTCTCTGACCCTCCGTCCTTCTTTTCTCCCTTCCTCCCTCTCTCCTTCCTTCCTTCCTCTCTCCCTCCCTCTATCCCTCCCTTCTCTCTTTCTCTTCCTAGAATTAGAAGACTTATGTTCAATTCCCAGTTCTGCTCCTTACCACTCATGTGACCTTAGAGGAGTCATTTAACTCAGTTTCCTCTACTATAAAATGAGGAGATTGGGGGCAGCTAGGTGGCACAGTGGATAGAGCACCAGCCCTGGAGTCAGGAGGACCTGAGTTCAAATCTGACCTCAGACCAAACACTTGTCGTTTACTGGATGTGTGACCCTGGGCAAGTCACTTAACCCCCATTGCCTTACTAAAAAAGTAAAATGAAATAAAATAAAATAAAATGAGGAGATTGGACTAGATGATCCTGAAAATCCCATCCAGCTCTTAATTCTGTGACCAGCACCCAGTGTAATGCCTTAATCATAGCAGGTGCTTAATGAATGCCCCTCAATTGAATCAAATTCTACAGTGGTGCTTCTTACACCCTTTATAACAAGTTAAATAAATTTAACAAGTATTTGTTTGTAGCAAAACTTGGCTCATTGGCCAAACCCCTCGAATCGTCCTTGCTTCCACAAGGCATTGCCTGGGTCCCACTGAGACACCCGTTAAAGACCCCTCCCTTTGCTTCCAGATTGTGAGCCCAGTCCTTTGCAGACCCAGATCTCACTTAGAATAGAGAGAATTCGTGGCGTAGCAACTAGAGTGCTGGACCAGGAGCCAGGAAGACTTGGGTTCAAATTTCAATCAGTGGCTGCATGAACCAGAGGCAAGTCACCTGACTTACGCTGACTTATGACTTGTCTCAGTTTTCCCATCTATGAAATGGAAATGCTGATGAGAATAAAACCTGTAGCATCTATTTCATAGGGTTATAAAGAGACTCAAGGTCAACAATACATGTGAAGTACTTTGTGAGTTTTAAATCAATAAGTCAATATGTACATATCAGTTATTACTACAAGATGCAGCTTGGGAGATAAGATTGACATTTCCAAAACCATCAAGGACTCTATATGGGATACCATATAGAATATAGTTGTTTTGCCCACTGTACTATGGGCTATAGATTGTAAATGCTGGGAAAGGGTAGAAAAGAAAGTTCTGAGGGGACCCAGGCATGAGGAGCAAGGGAAGGCTTCATACCCTGGTCTATCTTCCTGAAATCAGAAGGGAGAGACTAGAGGAAGGGCAATCAATGAAGAAGCTAGCACAGTTCTCTGCGGAGCCAGAGCAGAATGATGACCACGTGACTGGAGAAAAGGGACGCTGCTATGGAAGACGTTGTGGAGGCAGAATCAGCGTATACAGCGATTGCAATATTCTAGAGAAAAACAATTTTGCAAGACTTCAGAACTCTGATAGACACAATGATAAACCATGAGTCCAAAGGAATGGAGATGAAACAGGCCCCTCACCTCCTGTCAGAAAGATGAACTTAAGTGCTTAGAGACATTTTCAGGCATGTCTAATACAAGAATAGGTTTTGCTGGACTGTACAGATTTGTATTGAAGGGTTTCCTTTTCTTTTTCATTCGCTCACTGGGGGAGGCAGCTAGGTTAGATTTAAGGTGTTTAGAGCTTTGGACTCGTAGTCAGGAAGGCCCGAGTTTAAATGCAGCCTCACCCACTTATTAGCTGTGTGACCTTGGGCAAGTCACTTAACCTCTCTGTGCCTCAGTTTCCTCATCTGTAAAATGAAGATAATAATAACTCCTATCTTTCAGGATTATTGTGAGGATAAAATTAAATATTATTTGTAAAACACTTTACAAAACTGAAATTGCTTTGTAAACTCTAGCCATTATTATTATTATCAGTGAGAGAAAAGATTAATCTTAAAATTTGTTACTTGAAAAATACAAATAATAAATAAAAATAAAATCCTTCCTGCCATCACCATCATCATTCATGTCAAAACATCTTTTGAAGCTGTGATCAATGAGAATGAAATGGCTTTTATAATTAATGGGGTGGGGGGAGCAGGACGTGAAAGCTGACCATTCTGGGGTATGAGGAAGAATGAATGGCTGAGGATGACTCAGAGCTGGCAAACCTGGGTAACAGGGAGAATGTAGCACCCTCAATAGAAAGAAGAGGAGGGGGTGAGTAAGCTCTTTGTTGTTACTATTTATGTCTTAATTAACACTTGGGCTTCAGGACAGAGCTGGGTGCTTAAGTCCAAAATCAACTACACCTCTCCCAGAAAGAGGGGTGGAGAACATAGTTGTTCTCCATGACCGTCAACTCGAAAGTATAAAGACTAGATCAATAAGGGAATGAGTCATCACTTTACAAAAATAAATTACCACAAGGCCCTTTTTAAGAGCTCTGTACATAGTGTTGTTATTTAGTTGTTTTTTCAGTAGTGTTTGACTCTTTGTGACTCCATTTGGGGTTTTCTTGGCAAAGATATAGGAGTGGTTTGCCATTTCCTTCTCTAGCTCATTTTACAGTTGAGTAAACTGAGGCAAACAGAGTTAAGTGACTTGACCAAGGTCACACAGCTAGTGAGTGTCTGAGGCCAGATTTGAACTCATAAAGATAAATTCCTGATTCCAAGCCCAGTGCTCTATCCACTGCACCACCTAGCTGCCCCCTGTACATAGTTGATGCTTTAAAATGCTGGCTGAATTGAACTAGTCCCCTTCCTGGTACATTTAAATTAAGATTTGATTTACACACAACAGGATAAAGGAGCCAGTGATTATGGAAAGGGAGACCTACCTGTAACATGAAAGATCTAGCTAGGCAGGGTCATTGATCCGGACTGAATTGATGATGGCTGGCTCCTTAAAAGCCTTGATGAAGTCTCAGGGCCTATCCCTACTCCAAATCCTGACATATGCTCTCCTGCTGTAACAACCTCTCCAGGGCTCTCAGCTTCTTTCTCTTGGGGAAAAGATAATTAGCCCAAAAAGTAAAAAGAGAGGAAGCATGTTGTGTTAGACTGGGATAGAGAGGTCTGCTCTCCTGAGTAAATAAGTAATTGGGCAGCCAGTCATTCCCAGGGGCCTGGGCTTATCTGTCTCAGGTAATTACATAATTAGGGCATGGAAGATCCCTACAGGGGACCCCAGGAAGCAGGTGAGTGATGCTGAGTTGAACAGAGGGTTACTGGTGACTGCCAGTGGGTCTTGCTTGATTTTCCCTGATGGTAACAGAATCATAGAAATAGAAGGGATTTAAGAGATAATCTGGCCCAACGCCCTCACTTTGCAAATGGCAAAACTGAGGCCTAGAGAAATTAAAGATCACAGATCTATTCTTTTCTTTTTTTGGGTGGGGGGCTAGGCAATGGGATTAAGTGACTTGCCCAGGGTCACACAGCTAGTAAGTGTCAAGTGTCTGAGGTCACATTTGAACTCAGGTCCTCCAGACTCCAGGGCTGGTGTTCTATCCACTGCGCCACTTAGTTGCCCCAAAAATCATAGATCTAAATCACAAACGGACTTCAAAAGCCATACCTCACTTTACAGATAAGGAAGCAGAGGCCCAGAAGATTAAGATGCTTGCTCAAGGTCACACAGGTCACAAGGAACTTGACTTGCTCAAGGTCACACAGCTGTAGGCTAGAACCCAGGCTTTCCAGTCTATGGTCCTGAATGTGTACCAAACTGCTGGGAGCATGTTTAGGAGTGGGGAAGGCACAATAGGAGAGGCCCTACCCCACTCCTTTGAAGATCCATTTAATTTGCAATTAAAGGCCTCTTTCTGAAACATTCACCAGGGGGTCTGGAATTTAGACTTCTGACCCTAGCTTGGGAACAGAGGCAGTGAAGCCCATAGCTGTGACATTTCATCCTAAAATCTGTCTTCTTTTTGGAAGAGGTGTTTCCAGCCCTTAAAAAGAAATTGAAAACAATACTCTGAGAGGGCCGGCTGTGGTTCTGAGCCTCAGTACCAGCTGGCTTGTCTGACTATCCACTCCCTCTTCTCTCTTCACACTGCCAGCCTCTGCTCGTATACTGCCTCAGACCCTCATGACTCCTTGCCTGTGTTATTGCTAGAGAGTCCTAATTTATCTCTCTGATTACAGGCTCCTTTATTTAATCAGTCTTCCCCATGACTCCCAAAATACTCTTCCCAAATCTTACCACGTCACATGCCTTGCTCAAAAATCTTCAGTGGATCCCCATTGCCACTAGGAAAAAATGCAAACTCTTTAGTTTGACATTGAAAACCCTCCATGAACTGACATTTCTCCATCACAAATCCTATTTCACAACCAAACTGGTACTAATTGTTCCTTGAACTCAGCATTCTATCTCCCACCTGTAAGCTTTTGCCTAGGCTGTGCCCCATACCTGAACCACACTCCCTTCTTACCTTTACCTCGCAGAGTCCTTATTTTTCTTCAACATTCAGTTTGGGTTCCACCTTCTACAAGAAACCTTTATTGATTCCCACTATTGTTACTGCTCTATTCCTCCTCAAATTACCTTGTCTTAGCTGGGAACCAGTTGTATCTCCCTAGGAGATGGCAAGTTCTTTGGGGCAGGGATGGTTTCATTTTGTTGGCTTGTTTTTGTATCCTCAAATGTCTAGCACAGGACCATGTATCTAGCAGGCAGGTACTAATATATCACATATATATATATATACATACACACACACACATACATGTATATAATGATATATTATATAACACAATTATATAGTATAGAAATGTATGTATATATAGCATATATATAGTTAATATGTGTATATCTATTTATAAAAATATGTATATGTGTTTATATATGTGTGTCTGTATATATATGTAATATCTAGCAGGCAGGTACTAATATATAATTATATAGTTACATAAT
>NW_020954571.1:4206704-4345292 GCF_900497805.2 Vombatus ursinus | reverse complement strand
CAGGTACTAATATATAATATATTATATAAAATATAATAAATATATCTTATAATATTTATAATTATATAATAAAGATATATTACACATATTATACAGTAATATCTGTCTGCTAGATATTCCACATATACATTGTATGTATATTATATATATACATGTATACACATATTTGTTTAGTTGAATTGAGTGATTTTTGCTTTTTAAAATAAAATTTTATTAATATCTTTTGTTTTTATATCACCTGTATTTCCCTGTGTCCCATCTCTTCCTCCATCCCAGAGAGCCACACTTTACAATGTAAAAAATTTTTAAAGAGGAAAAAGAGGAAAAATAATAGCAAAACCTATCAATACATGGAAAAAATATGACAATGTATGCAATGTTCACATCCATGGACCTGCTGCCTCTGCAAAGGAATGGGGGGAGGTGCCTTCTCGTATTGGTTCTTTGGAGCCAAGAGTCTTTCTAACTTTTCAACATTCATTTTTAGTTGTTTTGTGGTGGTTCTTCCATTTACATCATGGTGATCACCTAATCATTGTGTATATTATTTTCTTGTCTCTCCCTCTTCACTTTGCATCAGTTCATGTAAGTTTTTCCCTATGTCTTGTATTCACCACATTCATAATTTCAGCACAATAATATTATATTACATTCACGCACAATAATTTGTTTAGCCATTCTGTAATTGACAGCATTTACGTTGGTTCCAGTTCTTTCATACCATCAAAAGTTCTACTAGAAATATTTTAGTGTATATGAAGCCTTTCTTTTTTGTAGATGACATATTTAGGGCATATGCCTAGCAGCAGAATCTCCTGGTCAAAGTGTATGGACATTTTAGCCACTTCATGTGCATAATTCTAAATTGAATTCCAGAGT
The DNA here is from genome assembly GCF_900497805.2 of Vombatus ursinus. Lineage (NCBI taxonomy): Eukaryota > Metazoa > Chordata > Mammalia > Diprotodontia > Vombatidae > Vombatus > Vombatus ursinus. The sequence continues at coordinate 4,344,413 of NW_020954571.1, read as the reverse complement.
GGTTGCACTAATTTATAGCTCCACCAACAGTGCATTAACATGACTGTCTTTCCACAACCCCTCCAACATTAACTACTCTCTTCTTAACTGTGTGACACTGGGCAAATCACTTCACCTTTCTTTGCCTCAGTTTCCTCATCTATAAAATGGAAAGAATAATAGCCCTTACTTCCCATGGTTGTGGCAAGGATCAAATGAGATAGCATTTGTAAAGTACTTAGCACAGAGCTTGGCACATAGTAAACACTATATAAATGTTAGCTATCATCATCATCATCATCATCGTTATTGCCATCTTTACTAATTTTCTAGGTGCAAGGTGAAAGCTTAGGGCTGTTTTGATTTGTATTTTTCTTATTATTAATGATTTGGAGCATTCTCTCATATGGTGGTTAATAGCAATTCTTTTTAGAACTGTTTGTTCATATCCTTTGTCTATTTGTCTGTTAAGGAATGGCTTACAGTCTTTAAATATATATATATATATATACACACACACACATATATACACACACACATACATTGTGTATATATACACACATTATCTATGTATATACACATATGTATAAATACAAACATTATATATATCTATATATACATATACATATATATATCAAACCAAGAAATTTGAGACAAATTTTTTTCCAATCCACAACTTCCCTTCTTGTCCCAGATGCATTACTTTTCTTTGTATAAAAGTTTTTCAGCTTGATTTCATCAAAATTAGCTATTTCATCTTTTGTAATTACCTTTATCCCTTGTTTGATTAAGAATTCATCTCCTACCCACAGCTGAGAAAGGTATATCTGCTTCTCTCCTAATTTTTATGGTATAAACTTTATCAGGTTGCATATCCATTTTTGATTTATTGAGGAACATGGTGTAAGATATTGGTCTAATCTAATTTCTGCCACACTACTTTCTAGTTTTCCTCGAAGCTCTTATCAAATAGAAAGTTCTTTCCTAAGTAATTTATGTTTTGGGGTTTATCAATTTATGTTTTGGGTTACAGAGTTCTATTATTTCTGAACCTCCTTTATCTGGTCTGCTCTATTGTTTTACTTTCTATTTTTAACCAATACTAAATGATTTTGTTGAAGATGAATTATTAAAGCCGATTCACATTATCTGTGTTGCCAGTGGCCTAGTAAGCCTTAGCTGGTAGTATAAACAGCCCCAATGCATAGCCTTAAAGAGTACAATCTATTAATATATACTGTACTTCAAAAAGGAGCACACTCTGTTATTTATAACATACGACTTCATTTAAGCAATGGACAGGGATGGTTTTAGCATTTGGCATTGGATGAACATGACCATGCTCCTCTTATCAATCTCATTTGTAGTCTATTAGGTCAAAGCCCTCTTTTAATTTAAAGGGGTACAGGCATAAAAATCAATCTGCTAATAATAAATACTATTATATATTATTAATATAATACATGTTTTATAATATATAATATATTACATAATATACAATAATATTATTATATATAATAATAAATGTTTGTTGATCAGTTGATTATTGTTCATTTCACATTGTTTCACTGAACTATTCCTTAGCTTGTACAAAGCAAATACAGCGGTGGTTGAGTCCGTAAAATGGTGCTCAGGTCCCAGATACTCTGTCAGTTACAAAAGGATTTTGTGCTTCTCCACTTAAGGTCCCAGGCAGTACACTTATTGTTGAATCATCTCCTGCTTTAAACAACCTTGTTAACAAGTGTCAGAACATCGCTAGGACAAACCGATGTTTTCACCTGTACCAGATGCGGCGGTGAAGTTTGAAAGTGGAGTCAGATCTCTTTGTTTCTCTCTGGCACAAGTTGGAACTCTCTGTGGGCAAGGATGCAAGCAGCTTTTCCAAGATTGCTTGGAGCAAAAATCTAAAATGTAGCCAAGTGACCATCAGCGCTAGTGTTTAAATTGGAAAGGCAGAGTTTTAAATAATTCCTCAGTGTTGTGTGAGAGGAATCTTTATTGTTAGGTTTGTGCAATCAGTAACCAGACCCGACAACTAGAATGGCTAACATTCCTTAAACCCAAATTTTCAATCCTTTCTGTCTTTAATCTGAGAATTCCCTGTCCTCCCAACCCTTGATTTTTAAATAGTCTCACACATTTTTGTAGAGGCTTATTGCAAAACTTGCTTAATTCATTCAATAAGTATATATTAAGTGCCTACTGTGTGTAGGCATTAGGGGACAGACAGTTTATCTGTCATCAACCCTAACTTCATGGAGCTTATGGCAGAACTATAATTAGTGAGGGTAAAAGAAGCTTTTCCCCAGGGGCTTGACTTTCTAGGGCATATTTTCTCCCACAGTCTTCACATTCACTCATGGTCCATAACTACTCTTGGTTACCACCCCCAGGGTCCTGTCACCATACTACCCATTTTCTGGGGCCTACTCTCTTCCCTAATCCCCATAGGAAAAGGGTCAGAATTCCTTGGACATGAGGCACCCCTATCCAGAGCTGCCACCCCCTCTCTCAACTGAATTTGTCCCAGGTCCAAGAATTTTTTTTTTTTTTGGCTAGGCAATGGGGTTAAGTGACTTGTCCAGGGTCACACAGCTAGTAAGTGTTATATGTCTGAGGCTGGATTTGAACTCAGGTCCTCCTGATTCTAGGGCTGGTGCTCTATGCACTGCGCCACCTAGCTGACCCTCAAGAATTCTTAATTATGACTCCAGCCTTCCATCTAAAATTTTTGATGAAATACTTTTCAAATCTGTAGATAACCCAAATCTAAGAGTAATAGCCAACATGGATAACCAAGTCAAGACCTCCCCTATGTCTCCACCACCACCCTCCTACCAAGATCCTGAAAGGCTAGAAGGATAGACCTATTCTATCAAGATGAAATTTAATAGAGATAAACAAGAAAGTCCTATACTTGGCTCCAAAAAATGAACCATACAAGTGAAAGGTGGAGAAGATCTACTAGACAATAATGGGGAGGGGGAGTCTAGAGATTGTAACAGACTCTAAGACCAAAATGAATCATCATCATGACATAATAGCCCTAAAAAATTAATGCTTCATTAATTAAATACATCACACTGAAAGACATGGTGGCCGGAGAGGAAGTGATAGTTCTCTTGTACTTTGTCCCAGTCACGCCACATCTTGAGTATTGGGTTCGGTTATGCCCCCTCACCCTCTATTTTAGGAAGAACTTTGATGGTCTGGAGAGTGTCTGCTGATTAGTATAGTGAGGCTTTTGTTGTTGTTGAGTCATTTTCAGTCATGTCCAACTTTCTGTGACCCTATTTGGGGTTTTCTTGGCAAGGATCCTGGAGTAGTTTGCCATTTATTTCTCCAGCTCATTTTACAGATGAGGAAACTGAGGCAAACAGATTTAAGTGACTTTCTTAGGGTCACACAGCTAGTTAAGTGTCTGAGGCCAGATACGATCTCATGGAGATGAGTCTTCCTGACTCCAGGCCCAGTGCTCTAACCATTGTGCACCTAGTTGCCTTGAGTAGTGAGGTAGCTAAAGATAATGCCATATAAGAATAGTTGGAAGAACTCGGGATATTCATCCAGAGAAGAGAAAACTTGGGGAAGACATATTAGTTGTCTTTCAAGTATTGAAAGGATTGTTATTATGTGGAAGGGGTAGAGCTAACTACATTCAAATATTTGAGGGATCACTATGGAGAAGAGAGAGGCAGGTTCCATAGTGGATAGGGGGCTGGCCTTAAAGCCAGGAAGAGCTGAGTTCAAGTCTTGCCTCTGATATATACTGGCTATGGCTAAATCACTTAACCTCCCATCACTCTAGGAAACTCTCCAAGACTCTGAGCTGCAGAGAAGGTGCTGACCTGCATTGGAAGAGGACGTTTCCTCACTAAGACTTTCCTATGACAATGAAATCATAGATCCAATCCTGGTTTCCCATACCTAAAACATAGGTTCCTAATTGAATTTTTAAAAATTTCTAATCAGTAAAGCTGTCCAAAAGAGGCTCTGGCTTCCTTGTTAAGGTAATGAGTTCCCAATCACTGGAGGTATTCAAGAGGAACTGGGTGATTACTTTTAGGGGATGTGATATGGGGGGTTATTATTTAGGTATGAGTTGGACCAGATGACTTCTGAGATCCCTTCTGAAACTTATATTCTGTGACCCTGAGATTCTCATCTTTACTCCCCATTAAGTGTGTGAGTTTGTTTGGGTGTTTGTTTTTGTTGTTACTGTTGTTGTTGTCATTGTCATCATCATCATCATCATTATCGTTACAGTATCCTACGACGGTGATCCATATTGGCCCTGGTTGGATTCTTCACCCATACTGGTTCCCTGAGCACCATTCTCTCTCCCCCAAATTAAGCCCCATATTTTTATTCTTTGATAAAAGTAATCCCATCAATGTGGGTTTTCCCTCTAGCAAAAATATCATAACTTGTCCATGTCTTCTAAGACCCTTCTCCACCAGGGCTCCACTTAACACTCTATGAACTGTCTTCTTGAGCTCTTGACATTACAAGCGCACGGGTAGAGACCCTAGGGTATTTTTCATTTACCCTTCTCTTTCTTTACATAAATAACCCACTTCCTCTTCTGGCCACACTTCTTGGTGAAGACATTCCTTAACCAACTTCTTTTGCATGCTTCTTTGTTGAGAATTTGTTTCAGCCTATTTTTCACATCCATTCACCTTTCCAGTGCCATCTCCCCTCTCATGGAATTATGAAATCCCATGATTCACAACTTTATTGCATCACTGGAAGAATGTTGATGTTAAAAGAGATGGGATTTTGTTGCGGGGAGAAACACGAGGTCCTGAAAAACACTATGCAATTTCTAAAATACCACCCAGCTTTCTTTCACCTGTTTAATTTTGCGTCTGGTATATTATCCGTCTTCAGTGTTTCTCAAAGATACATGTATTGACAAATCAATTCTATTGGCTGTACATTACTGTCCATGAGACTGTGACATCCTTGAGGACAGGGACTATCTTTTGCCCTTCTTTGTATCCCCAGCATTTAGCAGAGTACCCGGCACAAAGTAGTTGCTTAATAAATATTCATGAGCTGACTACATCCAACTGCATATTGTAAACTAGATCAGAGACTTAGGATCATAAATCTATACCTGGGAGGGACTTTAGAGGTCATCTACTCTGTACTCTTCATTTTACAGATGGGGAAACTGAGGCTCAGAGTGTTTAAATGACTTGTCCAAGGTCCCACAAGCAGCATGTAGCGGAGCCTGGATTTGAACCCATTCCCTCTGCTTCTGAATCCACTTTTCTTTCTATTAAACCACCTTTATCTATTTGTTTTGTCCTGCATGGATAGCTGTGATTTCAGTGATCAAGGCTCTCCTTTAGAAGACTCTGTCATGTTTCGGGGCTTGTTTTAACTAGCAAAATGCTACCTAGAGCAGAAACTTTTTGAGGATCACATTATCTACAGGAAATCTCTTGGATACTGACATAGACAGCCTCCACCACACAGCTGTGGTAAAGACCTTTGACGAGTAAAAATCTCCACTTTTTGTCTTATTTGATATTAATAATTACAGAGATTGTAAAACAAAGTGATCTCTGCCATTGCCTATTTCCAGGATTCTTGTACAATTTTTAATATATGCAGGTGAGACATCTTGTCAGGAAAGAGTCTTTAAGGGAATGTTTTGCTCTACTAAATCAAAAGTTTTTTATAGTCAGTAATAAGCACAGTGGGATATTGTATGCTCTGTACTGAGAAAATTAAATTGATTCTGTATCATTTTTTATTGATCCTATTTACAATTAATTTATTTTATCTTATAACTGACTAAGTCATGGTTCTTTGCCTCTGAACTTATTTCAGAAATTCAGCTGGCCTATAATGAGTTAAGTTTAGAGGTCCAACTCTCTTTCTAATCTTTGTTTCACTCTTGCCTCAGTGGATGCAGGTGGACACCAGGGAGTCTGGTCCTGTGTCTATACACCACCAAGCTGTCCTTCAAGGATGTCTGGTTTGTTACCCAAAGAAGTCTGGATTTAAGTGAGGCAGAGTTGTGCAAAGTCATCAGCCTCACTCTCTCTTCCACAGTCATCAAAGTCCAGTGGCAGGACAAAAGTCAAGACAACTGGCAATGGCCCAAGATGCAGCGGATGACCTTGGCATCTTTGATGTCTGACCAAGCTCTAAGCGCTCCACAGTGCCTGTTTCAGCCATCCTCACGGCCGTTGTAACAAATTGTTCTCATCTGCCCAATCTGTAGGGGGATGTCTTCATATGCTTGGGGTAGACATCCCTCTAACTCACCAGAGTTAAAACTAAAAATTGCCAGGATGGTTTTAGTTTTTGACTTTGTTCCGTTAAGGGATGCTCAGGAAAGACTAGCACCTCTGGTATGAGGGCTTGCCAAGCCCTTTCCAGGACTGCTCATCCACCTTTGGTGTCCACCTGTCAACAAACTCTCACCTGTGGCTCCAAGAAGCTGTGGCATGTGAGCAGCCACACTGTAGTGTTAGAGTTTAAATGGTGCACCTCCATTGTGACTGTTGGAGGAAACAGTCTGTTATAGAAATCTTATAGAAACTACCTTTTGCCATGCCTACGGAGGCATGGCCACTTAGAAGACCTTTTCTATATTTCTTCTATTTGTTGTCTTTCTAGCTTCATCTCCAAAGGCTCTCAGAGTGATCTGGCTTACTTGAATCTCTTTGCAAAGATTTCTAATAAACTTGTTCTTTTCTCCATAGATTCATAATCTTAGGAACTAGTACTGGCAGGGACCTCAGAGATCATCTAGTCCACAGACAAGGAAACTGAGGCCCTGAGGTTTAGCAACTTTTCCAAGATTAATGAGGTCATCAGTATCAGAAATGGGATTTGAACCCAGGACCTCTGACTATAAAATTGGTGCTCTTCCACTGCCCCACTCTTTTCCTTTATAATATTGTGAATATTGATTTATATTCTAAATTGGCATTGGAAGTACTTTGTTATATCACTTGACTTGACAAGGAGAGCAAGTATTTGTTGGCTAAGGTATTTTCTAAGCTCTTTTGGCCTCCTCATCATGGTGAAAGGCAGAATAATGGATAGAGAGTTGGAACTGGAGTCAGGAAGACCTGAACTCAGATCCTGCCTCAGACACTTACTAGCTACGTGACCCTGGGCAAGTCTTAACCTTAACTTAACCTCTGTTTGCCTCAATTTCCTCATCTGTAAAATGGGGACAAAAATAGCACCTACTTCTCAGGGGTTTTGTGAGGATAAACTAAGATATTTGTAAAGTGTATTGAAAACTTTTAAGTGTTCTCTAAATGCTAGTTGTTATCATTTATTTATTGGTTAAACTTTCTTGGATAATGATGATGGTTTATACTGATATCTGTTCTTTTACCCATTCACAATTTTCAGTATTAGCAGCTTGTTTAAATGGCTTAGGTTGGGGTTACTTCAATAAAATGCCAGAGTATCTCATTTTTTATTCTTTCAATTTGGTGTTGTTTTTTATTTTTGCTCTAATATATTGATGGTGTGAGTCTACACTTAAAGCTGATTCAGAAGTGATTTTCATATCAATAACCAGTCATTTCCTTTCATATAAAACAGAAAATACAGTCAATTTCATTTATAGTGATGTTATTCTGTGCTCACAACATCTAACATCTCCTGACTCTCTTCTTGAGGAAAATACTCAAGATATATAGACATGAGGTTTTTGTATACTCTACGGCATTTGGCCTCTTTTGTTTCTCAAATACCACTAGCATCTACTTCACAGAGCTGTGAGGATCAAAAGAGATGATATATGTAAAGCTCTTCACCATAAGTCTTAAAATGCTGTACAGATATCTGTTGTTATTGTTTCTTCATGTTGGTCTCTTTGCAAATGCTTATAGGAAGCACAGCAATAAAAGATGATCAAACGTCCCATGAAATACTGTTGCTTATGGCCTTTGGATAAGCCAACTCTACTAATTCTGTTTGCCTCTCGAAGGAGCATTTGTGAACCATCCTTCCATTTAGCTAAAATTTCATTTTGTCTTCTGGCTTAACCACAATAAGAATGCCAATACTCATGTGGTTCCATCCTAAAATACACTGATTTATTGGTCATTGGACAAAGTCTTTCATTCAGACCACCAGCAGATAAATTTATGTTTATAGATTATAGTAAAGCTTCATGAGTCTTAGCATGCCCCCCTATTCTACCACAGTTACTCTAGAAGTAAATGGGGGCTATACAGGACAGAGGCCAGTTTTGATTTTTTTTCATTTAACTATAAACTATAAACTAATAAACTATTAAGCACTTCACAGGTTGCCATAAAAAGGCCAACATTCATTGTCTCCACTTTCTCACCTCCTACTCATTTCTCAATCCCTTGTAATCTCAATTGATTCCCACTGCTAGACCTACATTCCTCTCCAAGGTTACTAAAAATCTCTTTGTTATTAAATGCATTAGCCTTTTCTCAGTCCTCATTCTTCTTAACCTCTCTGTCGTATTTAGCATCATTATCCACTCCCTGAATTCTGCCCCAATCTGTCTGAGAACTCCCCAGTTCATCATCCATGCCCTCACCCCTATGTGTGAATGTACCCCAGGGCTCTGTACTCTGTATACATTATCTCATCAGCTCTCATAGGTTCAATTATCATCTCTCTGAAGGATGATCCTAGATCCATATCTACCCCTCATGTCTCTCTTGAGCTCCAGTCTACCATTACCAACTGCATTCTGGACATGTAGAATGTCTCTCATGAATGTCTCATAAGCATCTCAAACTCAATATGTCCAAAATATAACTCATTATTTTTCACTTTAAATCCACTCTTCCTCCTGTCTTCCCTCTTTGTGTGATGGCAACACCATTCTTCAACTCACTCAGATATGATATGACAATGAAGAAGACAGAGTAGTTGTTTTCTTCAAATTTCTCCAAACTCAAAAGCTAAGAAAAAAATGAATTCATGATAGAAAATCCCTCCAAAGAATTAGAAGCTCTAAGAGAAAGAGGGAAAATATTCAGAACACAAAAAATACCAAGGCGGAAGAAAATTTGGCAGAAGAGAAGCAAAATATAATAATGTTAAAAACACACATGAATTGCATACAAATCAAAGTGACTGACCTTGAAGACAGGATTAAATTCAGAATAACTCAAAAAAATCTGAATACTATAATGCCAGAAAAAAACATGAGAAAACGATCCAGAATTTTTGAATATAGACAACAAAGCATTGATAAAAAAGAATCCACAGATTGCTGACCCCATGAGTTCTTGGAAAAAGAACTCCAAGTTTCAAACTCCAAGGCATGTAGTGGTTAAATTTCATAATTTAAGTAGGAGTCATCAAATTTTGAAACCATCTAGTAGAAAGGCCTACAAAAAGAAAAGAAAGGTGATTTGAATAACAGTATTATTCTGCATTTATGATAAATCATAGGAGAGAATGGAATAGTACATTTCAAAAAAGCAAAGAAGCTCAAATTGTAACCAGTTACCCAGGTTCACAATTAAGGGCTTAACTCTTTATTCTCCCCCTCACTTCATATCCAATTAGTTTCCAAGTCTCATTAATTAATCATGACATCTTTTATATCTGTACCCTTCTATCTATTCACATAGTGACCAACATGGTGAAACTCTTGCCTCCCATAGCAATAGCCTCTGAATTAGTCTTCTTACCTCAAATCTCTCTACAATCCATCCTCCACACTGTAGACAAATTGATATATCCCTAAAGCACAAGTTTGGCCTAGTCACCTCGAAAAGTTTTAATGGATCACTCTTGCTTCTAGGATGAAATACAAACACCTCTGTTCGGCATTTAAAAGCCCTTTACAATTTGGCCTCAACCTATTTTTATAGACTGAGTCACATTACTCTCCCTCAGGCATTCCACATTCCAGCCAAACTGGCCTACTATTTCCCGTACACCACATTCCACCTACTATCTTTGTGACTTTGTTCAGCTGGACTCCCATACCTAGAACATTCCCCCTCCTCACCTCCACCTGGCCCACTTAACTAATGTTTTTGAAACTGAACTGGATCGAAAGCCTACTAGAGATGAGTTTCTCTGTATTTCACTAGGCTGATGCTTGGATAATAGACACAGATTGTTGCTAGTACGGCACAAGATGCCTTTCCAACACAATCAAACTTGTCAGAGTTTCTTCCCTGAGAATTCGAGGTTACTTCTATGCCACAGTGATGCGTTAGAGGAGGGCTTGGGTGGGATGATAAAGTCCCATCTCCATTTTTTTATTCTTGAGTTGTCATTGCCAATCATACACCATTAAAAGATTGACAATGTATTTTTCTCCCGCTGATTTTCATTCTTTTCATTTAGCAAACATTGATTTTTCTCTCTCTGCCAACAGACTAGAAATACAGTCTCACATGTCTCTTTGCAGCTAATGCTAAAGTCAGTCCATGGGACCATGAGCCAGATTTCTTGGTTTCCTTATTACCCTTTCTACCATCTGACTCAGTACTCCTGGATAATCATTTAGTCCCTGTCCTCTGAGATACCCCACTATAAAAATAAGGAGAAATATGTTTCTTCGACTCAGGGAGGTTGGGAGACTGAATTTTCTAGATCCAGAAAGTCTTTCAATATACTTGAGTAAAAGTTTCTGTAGAAAAATAAACTTAAAAGTTGTATCTACAAAGTCAAATGGCAATTATCTCATTAATTTATTTAGTGTAACCACTCCTTCCTTCCCTCTCCCACAAATTATAATAATAATAGTTAGTATTTATATGGTTCTTAAGAGTTTGCAAAGCACTTTACAAATATTATCTTGTTTTATCCTCGCAACAGCCCGGTAAGGTAGGCGTTATCATTAATCCCATTTTATAGATGAAAGGAAGACAAGTTAAGTGACTGGCCTAGCAGTAACACAGGTAGGCCAAGCACTCTGTCCACCATGCCACCTATCTGCAGTAGATGAAGACTATACAATTTCAGAAAAGTTTTTAAAAGTTCAAACTGATAGATAGTAAGTATTCAAGATGTTTGATGTCCCCCCCTGCCCCCTGTACTCCTGGGTGAAATATATCCTTTTCTGTCTCAGTCTAAGGTAGAGGATGCTATGTGAGTCACTGTAGTTTTCTTTTGTTGTTTGGTCAATAGGTTAAACAAAGTTTTCTTCTGTAGACACTTTCAAAAATATTAAGATGTTCTTGTGTTTTGGATGGTTTTCAGTTTTTCTATGGCAGGTAGGAGGAAAATGTGACTGCTCCTTCTTGCCAAAAAGACAGGAGCCATTTGGAGTAATGCAAAATTTACTCATTCAGATTAGTCCTATACAATGTTGGAGGTTTGGGGTGGGGGAACTATTGAGAAGTGCAGTCATTTGATTATCAAGGCAAATCCACAATCCAGACTGTCTTTTTCCCTGATCTAAAGAAAACAGGTGGATTTTGTAAAATGCTATGCACTTAAAACTTTTCAAATGTCATGGAAAATCTGGAATTCTGCATCTAGCATTTTTGAAGGGGTCCAAAAGCAACACTGTGTTAATGACCGAGCTGTGAGCTTTTCCTGATGCTGGCCAGATCTGGTGCCACACACCCAGGGGGAGCTCAGTGAACATGAATGGAGCTCTGGAATCAGATTCTAGGTCTTTGCAAGGTTCCAGGGCTCTGAGGAAGCAAAGTATCCACTAATCAAGATTCTGTGAATTCCACCCACACCCAGAATCTCTGACAAGGGATTCTCACAGCTTTCTGGGTTCCCAGGAGTCTCTGCATTTTCTATTTCTTTTCCCCTGCAGCTAAAACCCTGATGGAAACAGAGCCAGAACTAGGAATAGGCAAATATCAGTCACCTAGGCTGCCATACACATGCTCCAGTAATGACCAGCTATGTGACATGGGCAACTTTAGTATTGTTATCTGAAAAAATAGGGATAACACTGCTGGCATCCAGGCTACTCTACTGTGCTCTATTGAATTTATCTCAGAAAAAGAGTACTTTGTAATCATACAGCCCTCAGACACTGATCCTTTGGGAGCTGGGTCTAAGGCCTTAGACTCCAAACCTGACCAATAGACAAGCACACCAACCATGTAGGTGTCTTCTCCCACCATTTTTATCAAATGAAGAAAAGTGGCATTGATTTATTAAATCAGCCAGGTCTCTGGGGACCCAACAATCAGATATTTATCAGTGTAATGTGGCTCTAACTTACCTTTCCAGACTTATTTCACATCATTCCCCTTTATGAACTCTACGTTCCAGAAATTTGGTCTAGGAGTTGTTCCCCAAACTCAACATTCCATCTCTTGTCCCTATGTGTTTTCCATGAGTTGTCCCCAATTGCCCAGAAGGCTCTCCTCATTCACCTCTGTTTTAGAATCTTTAACTTCTCAATTCTAGTGTCAGTCTCAGTTCAAGTGTCTTCTCCTACAGGAAGCCTTATCTGATCCCCACAGGTCTTAGTGCCTTCCCCATCCTCTGTTATTGAGTTGTTTTCAGTAGTGCCCAACTCTTCATGACCCCATGTGGGGTTTTATTGGCAAAGATACTGGAGGAGTTTGCTATTTCCTTCTCCAGCTCAATTGTGAAATGAAGAAAAACTGGGTTAAGTGACTTGTCCAGGGACAAACAACTAGCCAGATCTGAATGTGGGTCTTCCTGACTCCAGGCCTGGTGCTCTATCCAAGGCACCACCTAGCTGCTCCCCATCCTCAAATTGCCTCAAATCTGCTTATGTGTATACTATGTTGTTTTGTATATGTATATGTAAGCCTTTTGAGGTCTGAGACTTTTTTTTTCATTTTTTTTTTATCTTCAGCACCTAGCCGGATATCTTGGATAGATGATGCACTTAATATATGTTTGGTGAATTTTGTTGAATGACACTTGAACCATACCTACCTCACATGGCTGCTGTCAGGAGTGCACTTTGTGAACCTTAAAGCACTAGGTAAATGCAAGCTATTGTTATTGTGTAGGAGGTACAATGAGGCATATTTTTAAAATGTTTTTGTAAGCACACATGGTTTTAATGAGAGAAAAATTCTACTTTCCATGGCAACCGGCTGAGAAGCAGCAAGTCACAGGGGCTAGAGGTTGATCTTAGAGTCAGGAAGACCTGAGTTCAGGTTCTACTTCTGATACATAATAGCTTTACTGTCAATAGTGAGTCATGGAACTTCTTTGTGCTCCCAGGAAACTCATTGACATGAGTTTCTGGTCTGTGTCAAAGGAAGGAATTTCCACATTAGAAGTTTCCCACATTCCTAAGGATCATCCCCACTTCCACCCAACCAAAAAATGGCACCTTTTTTACATTGCGATGAGTCAAATTGTGAATGTCACAGCGAAGGCTCAAGGTCTTTCATACACAGCAAGATGAGAAGGGCTGTAGTCCTCCAGCTTCATCCCAAACCTGCAGGTTTTTTAATTTGCCAAAGGTTCACCCCCCAAGAGGGCTCGGGTCTACCTAGGGAAAGGTCTGAAGGCCGATGTGGAAAGCAAAGGGCAGAGCCAGGAAGCCAGCTTCTGTAACTGTTCTCCTTCTCTGACCACAGTCATACATACTCTTCAATAAGTCCCTACAGTGCAGGATCTTAAACAGCTGTTTAATCTACAGTTAACAAAGGGGGAAGGGACTCTTTCTGACTTTTCTTTTTCCTTAGGAGCACCAAACTTCTAACTTTGAAAAGCTACTCTCTTTAATTACAGGAGGTAATATAGTGGAAAGTTCATTGAAATCAGTGAACCTGGGTTTGATTCTCTTCCACCCTTCCAGTTCTGACATCCTATGAAACTATAACCTGGGCACCCATCCACATACTTGACGAGAATAAAGAGATCGGTGAAACCACGAGTTCCAAGTTTTCTCTTTATACAATCGCCCACTATCTTTGGTGTCCATCTACTCTGCCCCACTGTCCTTCAGGGCCTTTTGCTGCAATGTTCCACCCAGGTCCGTCAACTAGAGAAGTGCTACTGGGAGCTGGTGCCCAGCCTATTCTGGCTCTTGGATAAACTAATTCACTCTATGGAATTAATATAATGACTGATAAAGGCTCCGAGTGTTATCTCTGGAGAGACAACAATACTTGAATAGAAGGCACTGGAATACTAACAGAACACCAGGGATAGGAGCAGCCTAGAAATGGTGATATTTGAGGCCACAGCAAGAGGGTTTTCCTTTTCTTATATACATTCTTCAAATCACATACATGGGCAACCAACCACGTTGCCTATGTGTATGGCTGGCTTCTTACTGTTTGTCACATTCATGGCTAATAGGCATCTGGGCAAATATTTAATCAGAATTTTTACTCAGTCGCCACCACACCGTGCATTCAAAAAAAGTGTGCAGCCTTTCTTTCACTAATCTGCATTACAGATCTTTTGGAACGAGATAATTTCATGCATTATAGCATACCACTCACCCCTTCAGGATGCTCTGATCATATCCTGTGGAAGGCCTTCTTGGAACTGACCAGGAATGCAGCTGTAGCTAAGAACATTATTATACCCTTTGTCATTATAGTCAGAGAGTAGTAGAACTTTAGAACTGGGTAATCCCTCACATTTGTATACTATTGTACTATTCACAAAGGGCCTTCCTCTGGTAGCAACTTATTGTATCCTCACAATGTCTCTAGAAGGCTGGCAGAACAGGAATGATTTACCATATATTACAGATGAGGAAACTGAGGCTCAGATAGATGGACTGATTTGCAGAGTCAAGACTAAGACTTGGGCTGCCCAATGAAGGCAAGGGAACATTGGGATGCTTAAGCAGAGTGATTAATAACAATAATAATAATAATAATAATAATAATAATAATAAACTATATACTAATAAACTACTAACAAATAATAATAAATAATAAACTACTAATAAACTACATTGGCACTTTAGGATTTGCAGAGCACTTTAGGGTGATGCAGTATAGTGAGAAAAGTTCTGGATGTGGAATCAGGAGACCTAGGTTCAAGTTATGACTCCATTACTAATTAGTTCTGTGCAGAAATGAGCTTAACCTGCCTAAACCTCAATTTGTTTATCTGTAAAATGGAGATAATACCATTCGAAGGGTTTTTATAAGGTTAAGATGAGACAATGTACTATATGTGAAAGTATTTTGTTAACCATAATGATAACTCATATTTATAGAGCTAAGAATTGCAAAGCACTCTATACACACTTTTACACATATATCACAAAACTCTATGAGAATAAGGGGCTATTATTATCCTCATTTTACAGATAAGCAAATTGAGGTTGTCAGAGGTAAAATGACTTGCCCAAGGGTCATATAACTGGTAAGTGTCTAAGGCAAGATGTATCAGATCTTTTTGTCATTGATATATAGGATCACACAGCCATAACTTTATTTTTAGGCTATGGTTTATTTTTCTTCTAGTTAAAAGCAGGAGGGTAGAGTCTTCTATTCTACCTCTGGTCTCTATTATAAGCATTTTTAAAAACCCAAAATCAGTCTCATGGCAACCAAGCCCTATCTCCTCAGCATTTTCTTGTTGTCTTGGCCCTGTTCAAAAGAATAATGGATTCAAGTCACAATTATTTGTCCACCTCTGTCTGAGAAAGTTTTTCATCGTAATTTTATTGCCAAAGGTCAGGTTGGTCCTTGGAAGGGACAGGCATGAGCCCGGGAGTACCTTTTATCATTTTCATTCAGGGCACAGGTGGGTCGCCAATGGAGACCAGGGAGGAGATAGGCCCATAATTAGATGCATTGTGGAAGGTTTATGCCTCACCCTGGAAGCTTCTAGCCTGGATTCCAGCCGTAAGGCAGGGCACCATTTCCCTTGTGGTCCTGTTCTTCCTCTCCACTATCCTAATCCTCCCCATCCTTCCAAATTTACACAAATTCCACTTCCTCTAGGAAACCTTCCCCAACCATGCCATCCTGAAAGGAGAATAGCTCATTTATAGAAAATTATAGACTTAAAAAAACTATATCTTTTGGACATCTTTTGTTTTTACATTATTTAGATTTTCCCCTGTATCTTTCCTTGCCCTTCCCAGAAAGCCACCCCCCATAACAAAAAATTTAATGAGAAAAAAAGAAAAGAGGAAAAACTTTAGCAAAACTGATAATACATGGAAAAAATCTGACATTATAGCCAATGTTCCACACCTGTGGACCCTGAAAGGAATGGGGGAAGGTATCTTCTCATATCTTTTCTTTGGGGCCAAGCTTATCCTTTATAATTTTACAAAATTCAATTTTGTTTTATAGATGTTCTTTCCATTGACATTGCTGTAGTCATTGTATGTATTATTTTCAAGACTCCACTTACTTCGCTGTGCATCAGTCTATTTAAATATTTGTTTTTTTTTCCTCTGTTTTCATCATGTTCGTTGTTTCTTACAGCATAGTAATAATTCCTTCACATTCATGTGCCAGAATTTGCTTAGCCATTTTCTAATTGATAGGCATTTGCTTTGTTCCCAGTTCTCTGCTACCACAAAAATTACTGCTAGACATATTTTGGTATAGTAGGGACATTTCTTTTTGTCATTAACTTCCTTGGAATATATACCTAGCAGTAGAATCTTTGAATATTTTCATTATTTTATTTTCATAATTCCAAATTGCTTTCCAAAATGGTTGTATCAGTTCACAGCTCTACCAACAATTCATTATTGTGCTTGTCTTTCCACAACCTCTCCAACATTGACTATCAAAAGACAGGAGTCTTTCATCATCTTTGCCAATTTGCTGGGTTGGAGGTGAAATCTCAGTGTTGTTTTGATTGTATTTCTTTATTATTAGTGATTTAGAGCATCCTCTCATATCATTGTAATAGTTTGCAATGCTTCGTATGAGAACTGTTTGTTCATATACTTCTTTTTTAGTAGATATTGGATATGAAACACTTACCAAAGATATTTTATATGAAGTTTTTTCCTAGTCAACTGTTTCCCTTCTTATTCTAGTCTACATGCATTAATTTTGTTTGTGCAAAAGTATTTCAATTTCATTCAATAAAAATGATCTATTTTTTTATAGTTGCCTCTATCCTTGTTTGGTTAAGAATTCATCTCTTTCTCATAAGCTGTCAATGGTATATGATCTGCTTCTCTTCTGCTTTGTATAGTAGAATCATAGACTTTCAGAGCTAAAAGGGATGCTAGAGACCATGAAGCACAAGAAACTGATGTCCAGCAAGGGGAAGTTACTTGCCTACAGTTGTATAGCAAGTACATGGTAGACCCTAGACTCAAACCAAGTTTCTAGTCTCTCTCCAATCCAGCATGCTTTCCAATTCACAGTGATGATTATGAGTGCCTTACAGTTTACAAAAGACTTTCCACACAACCTGATGAGGTAGATAGTACAGGGACTATTGTCCCCATTTTACAGATGAGGAAACTGAGGCTCAGAGAGGTGAAGAGATTTATCCTAGGGTCACATGGCTACTAAGTATCAAAGCCAGGATTTCATTCTTAGGTCTACTGGTCCCAAGTCCTTTTCCCACTATGCCATGCTGCTTTCTGATTTCTTATACCTTCTGTGTTGTTCCTCCACACCTATATTGCATTCATTCTTCACCTCTTCCTCTTAAAATCCCTAATTTCTGCCAAAGGATAACTCAGCTACCTTTCCTGATCCCCATTAGAATTCTCCCCCTCTTGAAATTACTTTGTGTATCTTGTATATTCTTTGTACTTACTTACTTGTGTACACATTGTATTCCTCCAGTAGAGTGTAAGCTCCTTGAGAACAAAGACTTTTTCATTTTGTCTTTGTATTTCTTTGCAGGTAATAGGTACTTAATATATGTTCCTTGAATTGAATCACCCATTCATCACTTAATCACTCATGTCCTGGTATTATTGTCTTGCTCTATTACTTAAGTTGTTTGTTATCATTTAACTTTTCCCAGGTTCTTTCTTCTTTCACTTATTAGACTATAAAGCTCCGAAAGCTCCATGAGGGCAGAGCCTGTGTCTTTTTCACCTCTGTGTCACCCCCATGAGATTTAACATGATGTCTGGCACGTAGTAGGAAGTCAGGAAATATAGGTTAATTTGATTTGAAGTCTGTATTGAAACTGCAGGTTCTTGGGTTCCTCTTTTCTTTCTGAGAAATAAGGTGTTTGGCCAGAACAGGACCCTGAAGTTTTTTCCCTGATGTTGATTAGAAGGGAGCCAGCACTGGGATGCTCTTAGGAGCTAGAGGCCCTTTTAAGAGCTCCTCCTCACTGGGAGAAATGCTCTTGAGTGTCAGCTGCTCTGTTTCCTCCCTGTCTGTAGAAGGAAAACCTAAGCTTCACCAGCAATGCCAGCTGTACGTGTTGACAGATTCAGTGGCTGCTGGGTGGTGTGGTTTGGAAGCTGCCCGGAAGTCCCCTTGACCCACAGCCAACATTGTGGGTTCAGTACCCCTGTGACTCAGTTTGCTTCATTTAGTTCAGTTCTGTGGTTACAGGCTGTGCCTCTAAGGTTGGCTACCTGCCTTGTAAACATCATTCCCCATTTTGTCCTGAATAACTGGATAATAGAAGCTGTAAAGACAGGTTCCTTCAGTTTCATTGTGTTCAGAAAAGGCCCGTCCCATCCCATGGTTGGATGGGAATAAATCACAGCGGTGTGACAACAGTGGATGGAGCTCTAGACCAGGAGTCAGAAAGAACAGAGTTTAAGTATTACCTCGGATACTATGTGATCTTAGACGTGTCACCTACTCACTCAGCCTCAGTTTCCTCATCTTTAAAATGCAAAGACAAGACTCAATTACCTCTAAGTTCCCTTTGGGTACTAAAGCTATGATCCATTTTCCCAACAAAGTTGATTCTCTATTCTCTCTTTCTCTCTCTGTCTCTCTTATACACATACACACTCATTTGTAAACTGAAATCCCGAAGTCAAAAATATGTACATATAAATATATAATATTACATATTATATAGCATAGATTTGGAATTAGATGGAGCCTGAGAAGTCATTTGGTCTAAATCTTCATTTTACAGATGAGGAAACTGAGGTATAGAGAGATGAAATGACTTGTCCAAAGTCACTAAGGTGACAGATTTGGAATTTGAACCTGACTTGAAATTCAGGGCTTTTAACATGGTCTATGTCACAGGGATATCATAAGGAAAGTGCTTTGCAAAGTTTAAAACATTATCTAATTATGAGTTGCTGTTGTTGTTGTAATTTTTATAAAGAAAGATTTAAAGTTTAAATTTTCCCTCAAGATTCATGTATGCATGTGTGTGTGTGTATGTGTGTGTGTGTAGTGACTGGAAGAGTGTTAACCAAATGTTTTCAAGCAGAGGCATTTCTTTAATGATATGTAACATCTTTTTGGTTAGCAGCATCATTTATACATAAACGATGAATGTACTAAGTAAGGTCCTTAGAAGCAGCTTGCTCAGATTTTATTTCTTTACAAGCAAAATGATAAGAGGTAACACTGACATTAGTGGTTGGAGAACTGACCTAGAAACCATGAAGATCTCTGATATCTGTGATACGGACTGCAGGTGCGACCTTGGGAAAGTCACTTAGTGTTTTAAACAACTCTCTAAGACTCTAAGTCATGGAGAAGGTGCTAACCTTCAGTAGTAGAAAGAATTCCCTATACTAATGAAATCACATAAGTTAATCCTTATCTATATTAAAAACAAATACAGGGTAATTTTTAAAAATACAAATAATTTGGTAATAACATTCATATAGCACTTTAAGATTTTAGAGGGGCAACTAGGTAGTAAAGCGGATAAAGCACCAGGCCTGGGGTCAGGAAGACTAATATTTAAATCTAGTCTCAGACACTTACTTGCTGTGTGACCCTGGGCAAGTCACTTAATCCCAGTTTGCCTCAGTTTCCTCATTTGTAAAATAATAGCCCCTACCTTCCAAGGTTGTTGGGATGATCAAATGAGATAATAATTGTAAAACACTTAGCACAGTGCCTAGCACACAGTAAGTGCTATGTAAAAGTTAGTTATTATTATTATTATTATTATTATTATCATTATTATTATTGACAGCAGTATTAAAAATATAGCCAAACTGCAGTTCTTTGAGTTAATGTTGAAGACCTGTATCAGTAAAAAGCTGAATTATAAGATAATTTTAAAGTAGTAGTAAAACAAATTTCAGGTTTTTTAGTTACTTTGTCGAATCACATTCAAAGATACAGGGTAACTGGACTGGCACTAACCGTGAGTTAGGAAGCTTGGATTTAAGCTCTGGCTCTGCCACTATTACCTGGATCTGGGCAAATCATTCCGTCTCTCTGAACATCAGTTCAGTCAGCCACAAAACAAGGAATTGGCTTAGTCTCTGAGGTCCCTTCTAAGTCTGATTTTCTGGGTTCTAAGGTTCCTTCTGGTTCCATCACTCTATGATCCTGCGATCTATGAACCTACAAATAAATAGTGTAAACAAGATTGCAGAGGGTATGTTTAACCTCCTTGAAAAAACACTATCTTTCCTCCTTAGTGCTGCAGCAAACTTGGTCCTGCCCTAGTTAAATGATCACGAATTCCAAATTAGTGATTAATGGGGCTCTGCTATAAAATGAAAACTAATTAGGGGCAGCTAGAGCATAGGGGTGGTCCAAGGAGAAAGGGAGGCCAAATGGAAGCTGGGAAGAAAAAATGCTAATTCCTCTTCAGAGCAGCCAAATAATGAAGCCAAAAGGGCAAATCCATGGAGTGACAGGGCCAAGGAGAAATCTCTTTAGTTCTTTTCTAAATTCCCTTCAATGTGTTTGCGGACATCGGCCCCCAAACAAAGCCCGACCCCGGAGCTTCACAGAGAGGCCAGAATAATGAAGAGATAGCACATTAACAGAAGGGAGGGCCCTGACAGCCATCCAGGCGGCTGGATAGAACACAGGAGGAAAAAAGTGAAATGAATGCCACTTCAAGGTAGTCATCCTTTGCAGAGTGGGGGTGGAGGCGAGAGAAGAAGGTAAGGGGATTGGGCAGGGAAAGGCACAGTGAGGCCTGTGAGCAGAAAAATGGAAGAGAAAAAGAAATCAGTCACTAAACTTCAATGTTATTCTCCACTCTCACCTTTCTGTCCCTTTTGCCTCAAGGGTTCTTGGAAATTAAAAAGAAATTAAAACTAGGTGATTTAAATGATGCTCCTAAATTAGGACCTGCTCATAGGCTCAGAAACTTTACTAGCTGTGTGACCCTGGACAAGTCACTTAACCCTGTTGACCTCAGTTTCCTCATTTGTAAAATGACCTAGAGAAGGAAATGGCTAAACCACTCCAGTATCTTTGCCAAGAAAACCCCAAATAGGGTCATGGAGAATCGGACATGAATGAAAACAATTGAACTCTGAAGTCATACAATACCTTAAGGATCCAAGAGCCTAACATCTTCACTGCAGAAACTGAGAACCAGAGAGCTGAAGGGATTTGTTCTAAATCACACAGAAAGTAAGTGGTAGAGCTAGGCTTTGAATCCAGGTCCTTTGACTCCAAATGCAAGGCTTTTCCTTCCATAGTAGCCTAGCAGTCTGGTTGTTTCATCATCATCTGATCTCCTCTGCTAAACCCCCAGTCTCCTGAGGGTAGGACTTTATCTGAATTCCCCCTAGCACCTAGCACATGTTATAATTATTGACAACAGTATTAAAAATATAGCCAAACTACAGTTCTTTGGGCTAATGTTGAAGATCTGTCTCAGTAAAAAGCTGAATTATAGGATAGTTTTAAAGTAGTATTAAAAACAAATTTCAAGTGCTTTAGTTATTTTGTAGAATTACATTCAAGTATATGGGGTAACTGGACCAGTACTAACCATGAGTACTAACCATGATTTTAGACAGATAATCAGGGAATCAATAAATACCAAGTATGGTTTTAAATTAATGATATCCCCTCTTTAAAAGAAACCAGCTAACCAGAACTTATATATACAAATGAGGATTGTTTTTCAAAGCAAGTAGTCCCCATGAGATTAGCTAGGCTGCTAGGTGGTGCAGTGTGGATAGTTCACTGGGCCTAGAGTCAGGAAGACTTGAGTTCAAATATGGCTTCAGACACTTACTAGGTATGTGACCCTGGGCTAGTCACTTAACCCTGTTGGCCTTAGTTTCTCACCTGTAAAATAGACTGGCAAAGGAAATGGCAGACCACTCCAGTTTCTGCCAAGAAAACCCCAAAGGGGGTCATGAAGAGTTGGACACAACTGAAATGACTCAACAACAAGTCCCCTCGGGAGATGGAATACTTGTTTTTAAAGAAACTAGCTGTCCATGTTAGAAGTTGTACTTTAAGGAATGTCCTAAGAGCCAGTTGGGAAGACAGAGAGCCATAGCACAGGGCCACTGGAGTCTTGCCCCAGGCCCTAATGTCTGGGGAGATGGGCAGGGAGAACTTCCTCCTTTCTCTGGGATGCTGACACATTAAGGAGCAGGTAGTATGTACTTCTTCACATTGGCGGTTCTGATAGGTGATGAGGGGTTGGTGAAGGACCAGAAGGCATGGAGAGATAACATGTGAAGGAAGCATGTCTGGGTTGAGTTGTTTGGTTCCACTTTGTGGCACATATGGATATGGCTATAATTCTTGAAATGGCTCAGATATCACCCATGGAGCACCATGTTTTCCACTTGACACATATTTTTTCCATCCAGCAGTGTTTGTCCTCCCTCAACTAGTCAGTTCCAACATCCCTACACAGTACCAAAGAGACTTTCATTAGAGAACTAAAGTAAAGGTCTTGATCTTGTCCATCTAGACTCATGGTTCTAACAAACCAGTTTCTTGGAAATTAATGGGTAGTTTGGAAGCAAAGTTGAAAAGCTCAAGAAAGCCCTAGTCATGAAGTTATATACTCCAATCCCACATTTCTCCCCCTGCCCTCAACATACACATCACAACTATAACCCCCAAAGACATCATCACATTCCCTTATTCTGGCTTGCCTTCCTTTATTATCACATTAGTGAGACTGCACCTGATTAGCACAGACTATCCATGTACTTCCTGCTCTGAGGACAGCCAGGATCAGATGCAAGGTCACTGCAAAAAGGGCACACAGATTCACTTTGAGTCTCTGTCTGCCTGCCTGTTTTCTCAAGTGAATTTGACCCAGGTGTCAAAATTCCAAGTTACAACTCTGTTGGGAGGGAGGCTCACAAAGAAGTCAGTTTCTTTATTTTATAGCTACACCTCTAACTTGGCAATAAATGGGTGGGTTGGTAGCAATGCTGAAAGGCTTAGTAAAACCCCCTTATGAAATTACACAGTCTTGGTTGGTTTTTCTGTGCATTTTATAAACATCCACTGTTCAAGCTTGGTGGCATCTCTATTACACTGGTTCATTTTTGTAAAGTAATAAGTAAAGGTTGGTAGGGCTATTCTGGGAACATAAATCGGCAGAGCTGCAAGAGAACCCTATGGGAAACCTCCCCACCCTGAGAAAGATGACTTCTGGGACTGAAGTGAAAAACAACACCCTTTCTAGCTGTCCAAATTATTTTAGTCTCCATCCAACTTAATAAAATCAAGGCATACTAGAAATTTGCAACTGGAATGGACTTGAGAAATTACATAGTCCAAGCCTCTCATTTTACAGAAGAACAAACTAAGGCTTGGTGGGATCAATTGATTTTCTCACTAAATTTCTCAGACCTCTGGAACCCCAAAGGCCCATGCTAATATGTCTATTTTATTAAGTCTATTTTATTATTGTGCTTCCTTGTTCAGACCCAGGGTATCCAGAATAGACGCCACTCCACTATGAGTGATCTTGGGCTAGTCAAGGAAGGCTGTACTCACTAGCTAAACTCCTTGACTTTACAAAACTTTCTAAATGGCAGATGGTCTAAGGTAGACCAAAGTAAGCAAGCTTGGAGGAAGGGCCATAGAGTAGGCCTTGAAGTCCCCAGAGCCATCAGATCATAGTTCAAGAGCTGATAAGGAACTCAGAGCTCACATAGTCCAACTCTTTCATTCTACAAATGAGGAAAATGGAGCCTAGGAAGAGTGACGTACCCAAGGTCACACAAGAAGTGTCAGAGATGGAATTTGAACTCAGGTCCTCTGATCTCAGAACCAGTTGGTTCTTTCCATTGTACTAGCTCAACAATTGAATAATCCTGGACAAGTCTTTGCTGTTTGGGGGTGAAATAAATAATCTCTAAGGTCCCTCCAGGTTGTGACATTCTACATTCCCTGATTCTATATCTTGTAATGGGGCAGCTATGTGGTACAGTGGCCAGAGTGATGGGCCTGGAGTCAGGAAGATTTATCTTCCTGAGTTCAAATCTGGACTCATGCATTTACTAACTAAGTGACCCTGCGCAAGTCACTTAACCCTATCTACCTCAGTTACCTCATCTGTAAAATGAGCTGGAGAAGGAAATGGCAAACCAGTCCAATATCTTTGCCAACAAAATCCAAAAAAGGGGCATGAAGAGTCTGAAACAACTCAACAACAGTAACAACAACATCTTGTAATATAAAGAGTGTATAGACAGAGCTATAACTAGCCATTCTTGTATCTGACACAAGTTGAGCACTAGGCTTACTTGAGGTATGGTTTCTGGGGATCCAGAGGAAAGATATATACCTGGAGATGTCAGAAGATTGTTGAGCTTGCTAAAGGGAGAAGAAATAACCTGAATCCAAGACTACTAACATAGAGGTGAAGCTGGACAGGGGAAGGAATGATGCTACTGGTTTCCTACAAAATTTTTTTTTTTGCCCTGGGTCAAAGCTCTGGTGTCCTTATCCTAGTTAAAACCATGAGTCTAGATGGACAAGATCAAGATCTTTACTTCAGTTCTCTAATGAAAGTCTCCTTGGTACTGAGTAGGGATGTTGAGGGAGGACAAACACTGCTGGATGGAAAAATGTGTCAAGTGGGAAACATGGTGCTCCATAGGTGATATCTGAGCCATTTCACACATTCATATGTGCCACAAAGTGGAACCAAACAACTCAACTGTGCCATGGCCTCAACAGGTCAGTCCTGATTACCTTGTCTACTAGTAGGAACTTCCAGAGGTAAATGAAGTACACTGGATTCCGTGACAGTATTTAAAACAGCTGAAATGAGCTAATTAGCCAAGCTGTGATCCAAATATTTTGGTCATTTAGACTCAGCCTTCTGTTCTTTGGAAATGGAGCACATTATTAACGTTCACTGGCAAAATTTCAAGACGAGTAGATTGGAAAGATTCTAGGGGTGGGGAGTAACCAGGAAGAATTGAGCACTAATCATTAATTCTTTGAGCTTATTTCTCTGACAAACCAGAAAGTATCCACAGGAGGGAGATTGGGATGGTGAGTAGTTAGAAAACAAAGCCATGTGAGAGATGGCTTGGTTTGCCATTTCCTTCGCCAGCTCATTTTACAGATGAGGTAACTGAGGTAGATAGAGTTAAGTGACTTGCGCAGGGTCACTTAGTTAGTAAATGCATGAGTCCAAGCCATCTCTCACATGGCTTTGCTTTCTAACTACTCACCATCCCAATCTCCCTCCTGTGGATACTTTCTGGTTTGTCAGAGAAATAAGCCTAGGTTTTACGTGAGATCAATTTCTTGTTATGGTTAATCAGAGATCCATATCATACTGTTTCTAACGACCTTATGACATAGCAGGCTATAATATAATACATAAAATTATTAGGGCTAGAAGGGGCCTTGGAGATCAGATTTAGTCTAAGCCATTCGTTTTACATATAGTTAAACTGAGACCCAGAAAGGATAAAGGACTTGTCCTCTACCACATGCACTAAGTTAGTAACTAAGCTGAAACTAAAATATGGGTCTCCCAGCCCATGGTTTCCTGTTTCCACTTTACCATGAAGCCCTTTCTCCATGCTGTGTCTCCCTCTTGCATCTTTCTTTAGTCAGAAAATGATATGCCTGTGTATGTGTTCACGTATATACTCAATGGATGTGTTTCTCTCATTGGGTCTAAAATATTCAAGAGTAATCCCAGGAAATGAAGCCTGTCAAAGATATCTGTGTGATAAGGTTTCATTATCAGATAATGCTCCTCTCTGCTTAACGAGCCAGAGGGGCATATAGCAGCCAGGGCTGGACATGTTACAGAAGGTCAAGGATCTGATCTTGCCACCCAAGCTCAATTGCTCTGTCTGGATATGCACAGATCACTGAATTGCTGTGTTCCAGCCTGGGGGTGGGCAATACCTCTGGGTGTATCCTTTTCATTCATTCACTTTGCTGTGATGTGATACGGGGTGTACTTAGTAAGGTGACTGCATATCCATAGGCTAGGTGTCTCAATGCTCCTCTGACTACAGAAACCCTGCAATCTCTCAAACTAGATCTGATAGCTGTGTCATGTGATCAGCAGGGCTGAACTTGGGTTTCCCTTCGGTCTTCCACAAAGCCAGGGTATATTGCTACAAAAACCTTGCCAGACATTCAGCCTTGAGAGCACAATTCTCCCTCGACCCAGCAATTCATAGATTTGTTGACTCTCAGAGCCGAAAGAGACCTCAGAGATCGCCTTGTCCACCCCTCTCATTTTACAGAGGAGGAAACTGAGACCCAGAGAGGAAGAGTGATTTGCCCAGGATGGCAGCGCTGTGGAAAAGCAGTCTTGCTAACAGTAGGAGGGACACTTCAAAGTATTGTGTCTGTGTCTGTTAGTCAATGAGAACACCTAAAATCCTGGTGAGAAAACTTTGGAGTTGGTTGAGATGAGATAATAAAGTCTTGTGGGAAGAACACCTGTTTAGCAGACCTGAGTTTTAGTCTTGTCACCATGTTCTACTGCTAAGTACCTAGTTGACTTGGGATAAAACCCTGGGCCTCAATTTTTCCTTTCTGTAAAATGGACTTTCTTCCTTACTGGGTCACTATAAGGATAAAATGAAATAAGAGGGGAAATGACTTTAGAATTCAAAAGGGACATGAGAATGAATGCAAAATTTTTCTACTGCAAATATAGAAATGTTTATGAATTTTTAACTAATCAAAGAACTCATCTTCTGAATACTTATTGTGTCCTGAGCTCTTTGGTAGTTATTGTCCAACATTCAAAAAAGGCACATCATTAACCAAGTTCAATCTTGAGGGCTTTACGACAACTACTTAATAATGGCTCTGTTTGCCCCAACCCAGAATCTCCCCCTGGGGACATCAGAATTTAGGTCATTTTACTTTCCTTTGGGAACATCAGAATTTAGCCAATATCTAAAAAAAACTTGCAGCTCTCATGCAAGCACTGAAGTTAAGAAAATAGCAAACATAGGACAGGTTTTATTTAATCCAACAGAAAATGTAAAGTGGCTTTTATTCCAACCAATAAATAATTAAGACAATTCTCTTTTCTTTGCTGGGCTACCTCTATTTTATGCAGTCCTCTTGATTTAGACTACTCTGGGTGGAGTCCTGATACAAGAGGAAAGAATTCAAGTTTGTTAGGGAGTTTTACATCCCCAACTAGTCACATAAGACCTACACAGTCCACATGACTCACACTACCACAGGTGGGATGGATTCATAGATCCCTATTGGGTCAAACCTTTTTCCCTTTCTCTTTCTCTCTGGTAATGGCTCCTTCTATCTCTGTCCATTTCCTCAGGAGATCCTCTCTGTAGTTTCCAGAGTTCCTTCTTCTCAGGAAGACTTCTTTTTTCTCTGTTCATTTTTTTTCCTTTATACAGTTTCTCAGGATCCATGGTAACCTTGCAGCTAATAGTTCCTTGGAAAGGCCTCTCTCTAGTGAAACAATTCTTTCTGTGTATAATTCCTCCCTATGCTTCTGTGTATTTTTTTAATGGCCAAGCCAAAGGGAGATCAGGTGTGTGAGCTAGCCATGGATTTGAGTCAGTGTTCAAACAAAGGCCTTATCAGCAGGACAAACAGAAACCAGAACAAGGGAAATTTGTGTCATATCTAGGGGAGTTCCATACCTTGTCATGATGGAGTAGGAACGTACCTAGTAATACTTTTTGGTATATACCTCTGACCTTGCTACAGGTCAAAGATACAGTCCTTGTCCTCTAGTAAGTTAATTACTTATTTTGAAAGATACTTGGAAAGATAGAAAGTGCATGATAAGTGCCACATGAGAAATCCATACAATTCAATAAACATTTATTAGCCTCCTAGTTCAAGTTCAAAGCATTGTGCTTGGCCCTGAGGATCTAAATTGGGAGTACTAGCCCTCCTCACACCTTGTGTTTTCATTCTTGGTCTAGGGTCCCCTGAGAGTGACTGCTGCTACCCTCATGTTTTAGAAGTAACCTTGTGGGTGGCCACTCCTACTGTTGATCACAAGCCCTCACCAATGTGCTCCCCATTAAAAATCAAACAATAGACTTAATTAGCTTTTAGTAATGGTGTTACTAAGATGGTATAGTAAAAGCAGTGGGTAGAAGACATTCTCCCAAGACTTGAGGTGTACTCTTTCACAAATACACACAAGATCTGTGGGGAAAGTGGGCTCAATCTTAGAGGATTAGAGATCCTCAGATTTCATAGCTAGAGAAGAAACAATTTTCCTCCAAGAACCCTACAGCTTGCTTTTCTATAAACCCTTGAGTCATCAGATTTTTCTGGCTCAGCGACTAATTATTATACTCTTCCTCATCACACTGTGCAACCCCTGTGCATGACTAGAAGTAGGGCTCTTCGCTATTTCCCCACAGTGTAGACTGAAACTAGGCAGTGAATATCTATGCATTGCCCAAAGAATGACCTCACTAGGCTGGTTCACCCACATTATACAAAGACAAAAAGAAAACAGTTTGTGCCTTCAAAGAGCTTAAATTCTATTTGGGATGAGGAGGAAGGTAATGGACACAAATAACTATGATATGAGATAATCTAAGGAGGGAGAAATCACTAATGTCTGGGGAGATCAGAGAATTCTGAGGAGATGAGAATTCATTGTGGGCTGAGGTGGTTAGAGAAGGTTTTATGGAAGGGGTGGAATTTTTGAACTGGCAATTGGAGGATCAGTCAGATTTGGAGCGGTCCAAAAGAAGGAGTGAGGACTTTCCAGGATGGCAGAGGTGGGGTGAGACCAATGACTATGATCTTAGACTTCTGTGATTCTAGTATTCCATGTAAGGAAAACCATAGAGACAGGAAGCACAAAAAGCAATGAGTAGACCAGTCTGGATGGAGCCAAGGGAGGTGTTCTCCACTGGACTGAGGTCAGTCCCGTGGGGGAGAGTACAGAACCATAACTACCACCTAAGGCAACTTGGGGAAATGGGACCAAAGTTGCACTGAGGAATCTTTGATGAATTTCAGAGGGAAAAATGTTAGAATTTAAAGGGACCTTCTTTTTTTCCCAGGGGGAAGGGGTTTAGTCCTATGATTTTATCTGCATGTAGTACACACAATCTGAAAACTCCATCCACAGTTTGTATTGATAATTTGTAATTTAACATCTTAGACAGTTCCCCGGGGGGCACTGAGAGGTTAAATGATTTTCCCATGGTCATATAGCTAGTATGTATCAGACTTAGGACTTGAACCCAAATCTTTCTGATCTCAAGGATGGTTCTTTTTCATTGTTGTTGAGTTGTTTCAGTTGTGTCTAACTTTCCCTGACCCCATTTGGGGTTTTCTTGACAAAAATACTGGAGTGGTTTGACATTTCCTTCTCCAGGTCATTTTAAAGATGAAGAAACTGAGGAAAACAGGGTTAAGTGACTTGCCCAGGGTCACACAGCTAATAAGTATCTGAGGGTGAATTTGAATTCAGGTCCTCCTGATTCTAGGGCTGGCACTCTATCCACTGGGCCACCTCATATGGTTCTCTAGCCACCATATTAGTACTCCATCCATACCATGGTGCTCTGAAGGGATCTTACTTAGAACATGAATGTCAGAGCTGACAGAAACTTAGAACACAGAATGCCAAAGATGGAGGGGACCTTAGAACAGAGAATGTTAGAACCTTAGAGCTCATCTAATCCAGAAACTCTAAGATGAAGCAGGAAATAAGGGTAATGGTGCATTGTACCCATCCACATGGATCAATAACCCAATTATTATTATTTTTCACTTTGTTAGGTAAGCATTTTAAAACCCCATCCTTCCTTCCCTTCATTCCACTCTCTCTTCTCAAGTTAGGAGCCAACATGTCCTTGCCTGTGATCTTTAACTATCTGGTATTATGATTTGAACAACTATTGAAGAAAGAATAGTGGATGAGGCAGCAGTGAATTACCCAATACTTTCTGGATGCTCTAATGCTTCCAGTTAAGTATCTATGCTGGGGTTTGAGTCACATCAGCTGAGGCCCTGGACCCAAACACAGTTTTCATTGGTCTTCTCTTCCCTGGTGTACTGCATACTCAAGGCAAAACCCTCCCCCTTGTGACATCTTAGCTCAGAAATAGTGGCTCTCTTCAGGATCAAGGGCCACTCCGTTAGGAGAGGAAACAAGGGCCAATTGTTACTGATGAGTGTCTAATTCTTTGAATGTGAAACAGTAGCCATCCTATTGGCAAGAACCAGAACTGAAACCCAGTGCTGGAGGCTGGGGTGGGGTGGGGGAAAGGGAGGGGAAGCAGATGGAAAAGTTCACCCTTCCAAACAAACTCTCCAATCCCTATTGCCCAGTGGCTTCATCCCAGGACCTATCTGAGCTGTGCTTTCAGAATAGAGTGTGAATATAGCATGTCCCTATGGTTAGGCCCTTAGAACCTATTTTACTGAGTGGGTAGTTGAGCCTCTGGGATGGAAATCTATTCTTTCAAAGCAAAGGACTGTGTGTGTTTTAAGGATGGTGATGGTGGCGGGGAGTCAGTGGTGGTGGCAAAGTCAGGAACCTGGCACCAGCCTGGCACTTCATTAACATCCCATTTAATGAATGGTTTGGGGCTATGAAGGTACATAGTCCATTACTGGGTGTTTGGGGGCAGGCAATTAGAACACCCTGAAAATGTCAAGTCTGTGTCCTCTAGAAGCATACAGCCACAAATAGCCACCTTACAAGACTGTGCAGCTTTCTTTCACAGCCTTCCCCAACCTCTAGTTTCTCCTCTTCCTAAATATCGTAGATTTTTCCTTGAGGACAAAGGAAAGGACAATGGGAAAATTGTACTGGGGAGGAGACCCTAGCTCTATTGCTATCTCACCAAGTAACTTTGAGTAACTCACTTCTTTTCTCTGGGTCTCAGTTTCTCCATATGTAATAGGACTAGGTTGTGTTTATTTGACCTCTAAATTCCCTCCTAGTGCTAACATTCTAAGTGATAATGTCCAAGAGAAAAGAACGTAAGCTCCATGAGAGCAGGCCCCGTTTCACATTTTTTCTTTTCACGTTTCCAGTCCCTACCATAGTACTTTGTACATAATAAGTGATTTACATAGATGTATATGTATTTATATATACAATACACACATATATGCATATACATATACACTTATACGCGTGTGCACACATATAGATATATGCATACATGTGTGCACACACATGTATGTATATGCATACACATACATATGTGTGAATAAGCATGTGCATACATGTGTATTGTAGCTGGATGAGGGAAAGGTCAGAAACAAAAACAAGAATATTCTGGAAGGATATGCATTATTTTAAAAATATTTTACCCAAATTAAAAAGTCCATGGTATTATTAACACCCCCCAACCCCAACCAGGAGTGAACTGGTAAATGTTTAATACCTGACTCCATGGGGGAAAAATGCATGCATTACACACTTTTGCATCTAATCTGCATTATTAAGACTTTCGCCATCATTTTCTGAAGTCTAGAGAATGAAAAAAAACTTGTAGTAATTCATAGTGTTTGCCTATTTCTGATGTATAAAACGCTCACCCTGAAAATTTAATAATCAGCTCTCAAGAGGTTGAACTGGCTCCAGAACATGGCTGCCTTAACACTCCTCACCTTAGACACTGAGTAGAGTGTTTGAGAATCCTCAGAGTTAATTCTTTTTATCTATCTTGCTCTAGTAACCAAGTACATCCTAGAATGTTTGGGTTCAGCTTGTCTAGAACGTGAGCATGAACATGCAACCATATTTCAATATAATTATCTTCTTTTTTCAATCCTATGTATTTTATCCTATGCATTATGAACATTACTCTTGAAAGGGTATATTGGCATCCCCAGATGGGGTCCATACCACAAAAGCTTAAGGTCGGTTGAGAAGAAGGTTGGTTGAGCACTATTTATCCACGGATCCCCAGCCAGAGTATACCATAAGCCCCCTGAGGGCATGGACTGTATCTTTTACTATGGTCCCCACAGTTTTTTCGCACAGATTTGTGTACACAGTGGATACTTAATAAATACTTATTGACATAAACACCCCCAGCTCTGAACTCTGGAAGCCTTCCCAGAAACATTGGGGATATTTTGATTTAATAAGCAGGGGGGCAATGGGATGGGGCCTGGGGTGGAGAAGCAAGAGGGGAGGGGGAGCAGCATACTCTTTCAAGACCCCAGGTTCATTTGCAAACTTTGAGTCGCAGCCTGGAGTCTAGCCAAGACTGGCTCACATGCCACAAACTGACAGCGGGAATGAAATATCTTGGGGAAAGTAATCTGCTCTAACTTGATGGCAATCGGCAGGGAAAAAAAAGACATTTTAAAGTAGAGTTTCTTTCAATGCATTGCATTGAAGAACATTAGGCAAACTACTAGATTATTTTCCACATTCTTCAATGCAAAACGACTCCCCTTTATGACCGCTATCAATAACAGCTATCACATTACCAATGCTACAGTTGCCACATATATAATATTTAAATCACATTTGTGGCTGACAGAGACCTATGGATAGTCTTAATCCCAACAGGCTATTACAGTTCATATCATGTCTGTCATATAAATATTATGAATCATTTCCCACTATCTTTATGGGGATAAGTTTACATCATTGGAGAGATCTGGTCTGGGTGGATATTTTCTGCATATTTATATACATCTTATGTATATGTATGCATATGGAGAAAGATTTATATAGCCATCACCGATAATCGATGCCCCTGATAAAACACAGTACCCTCACACACACTTCATAAGCTGCATGCTTAGCATTCACAGAGAGGGGGCGCAGATCAGGGGACGTA
The DNA here is from genome assembly GCF_900497805.2 of Vombatus ursinus. Taxonomy (NCBI): domain Eukaryota; kingdom Metazoa; phylum Chordata; class Mammalia; order Diprotodontia; family Vombatidae; genus Vombatus; species Vombatus ursinus. The sequence continues at coordinate 4,311,430 of NW_020954571.1, read as the reverse complement.
ACTGATGAGCAGGACTGAATAAGGAAATGGATGGGCCTTTCCAGGAGCCTAGAGCCCTGGGTTATAACCAGGTTACAACCCAGGGCTCTCCAATCTGTATTTCTGTAGGGTTTTCACTTCTGCTATGTGGTATATTGCAACTGTGTTCCAATTAGCATCATCAGTCTTCATGGGATCGTCAGAGCTGCAAGGGATCTTAGAAGTCATCAAATCCAAACTTTGAATTTTACAGAAGAAAAAACTGGAACACAGAGAGGGGAAGTTACTTGTCCAAAGTTACACAGCAAATTGGTATAGAACTGAGCACCTAGGTCTCCTGATTCCCATTTCAGTGAATAATCTCACAAACTATCATATTAGTCCAATACCACTTAAAAATGATATTTATTTGAAAGGGAAAAAATCTGAATACATTAAAAATTTTTATACTAATTATAGGCCACACTCAGATTTTATACAAGTCATATCTGGAGAAAAGTATGGATCGATATGATAAGTACTATCGTAGGTAATAAGAAGACAGAGAGACAGGAAGTAGTGCCAGGGGGCAGTGACTGAGCTGACCAGCTTCAGGGACTTCAGAATGAAAATAAAGACAGGGGAAAATAGAACCAAGAGGCCAAACAAGCTTTCAGTGAACAGCTAATTTGGAGACAGAGAAGGGGGAAAGAAGGCCCGGTGTGAACTCAAAGGGATTCAGCAAAACAAAGGTGAAATTCAGAGTTGAGATTATAGCATTTAGCAGGGGAGAAAAAAGAGTCAGGTGGATTTACCACTGGGCTTCCTCTGTTCTATAAGGACCTCTCATCCAGCCCAGCGTCTCCCAAATGTATATACCTGGCCATAAGACGCTAGGACAAAAGACTGTTGATGGATTTTAACAGACCCATCCCAGTGAACTAGTAAGCATACAGTGGACACTAGGTGTGTGTGTGTGTGTGTGTGTGTGTGTGTGTGTGTGTGTGAGAGAGAGAGAGAGAGAGAGAGAGATAGGGGTCTGGCATACATATGAAGACCCCATCAGCTTGCTCCACTGATGTAACCTAGGGAAGATGGCTTCTGGGAGAATTGTAATAACATATAAGAAGGCATACCTGGAAAAGACACAGTGGAGCATGTATTGACATTCCCTAACTGGCTCCGGTTTGCTAACCTCGTAATGGAGAAGAGGCTCTCTGACTGGCTTCAAAGGTCTTCTAAAAGCTGCAGGGCACCATGCAGAATGCTCAGAAGGAAGGTCTGAAGGTCTAGTTGAGTAGAGAGACTTGCTACCATATCTAGAAAATAAATAAGTGCCAAATTTATTTCAGACTGAATGTGCTAGTGGAGAGGAAGAGAAGAGAGGGCTGGAACAGTTGAGGAAGGTTTCACAGAGGAGGGAAGACCTAAAGATGGGCCTTGACACATATAACTGGAAGGAACTTCAGAGTGACCAAGAGGCTTTGGAGAGTTGTCTAGTCAGAACCATCCCTGAACAGGGATCTCTTCTACAACAAGTGACCAACCAGCCTCTGCTTGAAGATCCTGCAACGATGGGGAAAGTATTGCTCCCTGTAGCAACTCATTTTACTTGTGGGTTGCCCTAATTGTTAGGAAGCTTTTCTTTACATAGAAATGAAATCTGCCATTGCAATTTCCACCCATTGATCCTAGGTCTGCCATGTGGGGCCAAATGAAATGAGTGTGATCCTTCTTCCAGATGACAGCTGATCAAACACCTGCTGACAGCTACCCTGTCCCTTCTAAATCTTCCCTTCTTCAGGCTAAACGTACCTGGTTTCTTCAACTAATCCTCATGTAACAAGGCTTTGAGTTTCTTAGCTATCCTGGGTGTGCTCTTCTGGGCAGCTTATTAATATTCTTCATAAAATGTGGTACACAGAATCAATAGGGTACTGGAGATATGTTCTGACCAGGGTAGAGGACATGGGACTAGCACTACCCAGTTTAATGTATCTCGTTCACTTTCTTTGGCCACCGTACTATTTGCTTGACTCATAATGAAGTTATAATCTGATATCACCATCTAAGTCTCCATCACTCTTGTCTAGGTATGTTTAAGCCAAGTAGAAAACTTTATACTGTTTCTGTTAAAAGTTATCTTAAAATACACACACACACACAAGTGGGAAATCTGGTGGTGTTACAGAATGACAAAAGCAGAACCAGAACCGTAGGCACACGGATTATAACTATGTAAATAATAAACAGGAACAAAATTGGAAAAATATGCAAAATATGCCATCTTACAAACAAGACATTTTTGTTATTATTTTGTTCTTATTTGCATGCATTTTAAAAATCAGTTTCTAAACTATGGAGTTGATGGCTTTGAGTACAGGCTTTTAAAAATTTATGTTTGTGTATTTGCTTTTGTTGACTTTTAATAACTATAGAAAAAAGTTAAATTTGGTCCATTATTCTAGCCTGTCGTAATCGTTTGGCATATGGATTCTGCCATCCAGTATGGCAGTCATTTCTCAAAGTTTTGGGTCATCTGCAGATCCAATATATGTGCTATCATGTAAAAAAAATGCTAAACAGAACAGTCCAAACAGGAAAGTCCAGAGTCAAGGATAGAGCCCTCACGTCCTCAACTAAAATACTACTTTGGAGTAGAAGTCAATCCATTAATCACCATTTTTTGGGTCAAGACCTGAGTTCTAGGTGACCATATAGAGAATGGATTGGGATAGGAAAAGACATGGGATAGGGAGACTTAATAGGAGGCTATTGCAAAAGTCCAGGCAGGAGGGCCTAGACTACTGTAATGGCTGTGTGAATGAAAATAAGGGGACATATAGGAGATACGTTGTAGAGATAAAAAAAAAATTGGCAACTGATTGGATATATGGGATGCATGAGAGTGAAAAGTTGAAGATGACTTCAGTTGTACCAGTTCTCTAGACAATAATAGGTATGTTTGAAAAAGGGGTATGTTTTGGGAAAAAGATAATGTGTTCTGTTTTTGGACATGTTGATTTTGAGATGCCCATGAGATATCCAATTCAAAGTATTCAATAGATATTTCAGAATGCAGAATTGAAGTTCAGGAGAGAAATAAGGGCTGGATATGTAGATTTTTGAGTCATCCTGCAAAAAGATAATGATTGAATCTTTGGGAGCTGATGAAGTCATCAAGTGAGAACAAAAAGAAGAGAGTCAAGAACAGAGTCTTGGGGTACACCCACAGTTAGTGGATGTGATATAGTTTAAGATCCATCAAAGGAGGCATAAAAAGAGGGGTCAAATGGGGGGAACCAAGAGTGAGCCAAATCATCGACACCTGGAGAGGAGAGTGTCTAGGAGGAGATGTGGTTAGCAGTGTCAAATACTGCAGAAAGGAGTGCTTAAGAAGGATGCGAATTGAGGAAAAGTCATTAGATTTGGCAGTTAACCAAGCAAGTGGTTTCAGTTGAGTGAAGAGGTCAGAAGCCAGATTGCAGAGAGATTGGAAGAGAGTGAGAGGAGGAGAAGTAGACGCACCTAGTGTAGACATGTTTTTCAAGGAGTGTGACAGAGAAAGGAAGGAGAGATATAGGATTATAGCTAGTGGGGATGCTCTAACTACCTCACATCCAGTTTGCATTTCTCCATTTTGTCCCAAAGGATATCACGGTAAACTTTGCCAAATGCCACGACAATGGTTTTCCCCTGGTCTACTAGTCTTGAAGGATGGCAGGATTAGGATAGGGAGTAGTAAACACAAAGGTCTTCAATTCTGTTCTCCAGATAATAATTGTAGTCAGTTGAGTGGACTCATCAAGCTTGCCTGACATACTCTAAGGCTCTATCTAGATCAATAGGTTTCAAAAGGGAAAGACCTTCCCAACTATATTTAGAAAAATACATGTTGCCTGTCACCGATGAGATCAACAGCTGCAAATCTGCCCAAGTAAGAATTGGGGCATCTGAGCCATTTTGACCCTCCTAAGCTGGGCAGGAGCCAGGATGATGGGAGAAGGAACAGACAGAACTGAGAGCTCAGACTATAATCAAGTCTTGCCATTGGACTTTGATGATTCTGGGGGACAGAGTGAGGCTGAAGACTTTTTGAAAATCTGCCTCGCTTAAATCCAATTCATATGCAAGTCAAGACATCACCTTTGTGAAGTCATCTGTCCTCTTCAGGAACAAAGGGAAAACAACAACAACAATAAAAACAATAGCAACAACAACATATACAGTATAGTGATTTGCCCACCCCAGGTCTGAGAATGTCTGTACCAAGCCCTACTAATGCCAATAAATTGACCTTAAAATATTAACTAAACTATTCCTGAGATGGTTTGTCAAGCAGCAACTGGGGGAGTAGTATGATACAACCCAGTGGACAGATCTTAAAAAATTATTTTTTCCAAGTAAAACAACACTAGCACTACCCAAACAATAACATCAATCACCACGATGGCAAATCTAGCCACTTGGATTCCAAGATTTTAAATAAATGAATATTACCAGAAAATATTTTTTGGCTGTATTAGTATATGAAGTGTACAGTGGAGATGTTTCTTTTTCCCCCCATAGCTATCTTTTATTCAGCAAATCCAAATCAGGCTCAGATTGTGTAGCATAGGATAAATTTACACCAAAGAGCCAAAAGTAAAAGAGAAAGTTAGTGAATGTGTATCTGTAAAACAAAAGTTCTTTGTTTTAGGTAAGAAAAGGTGTATGGATTTGATGTGGATTTGAAACCCTCGCTCCAGAGTGAGTAAGCCTGCTGGTCTCTTCTCCACAGAGGGAGTCCTTGCTGTTAATTGAGTACCCTTCTTTCTTTGGGAGTCCTTTAGTGGTATTTGGGGACAGAGGGAGCATTTCTTTCCCTAAAGCTATCATCTGCATAATTGCCTCAAGGGCAGTGGCAGCAACACCTGAAAAAGCCCGAGTCCCTCCCAGGGCTCCCCATTCTAATTCCTACTGTCTTTCTGCTCTGTGCTAGGGTAGATTCAGAGTCAGAAGAGCAGCTCAGTCACTCTTGTTAACTCAGCATGAGTGTAATGCTCTCTTCCTTTCACACGCTCCCTATACTTAGTTCTAATCATCTCCAGCTCAGTTCTAGTACAGTATGAAAAGCACTAGATTTTCAGAGCCAGGAGACCTGAGTTCTAATTCTGACTCTTTCCTATGTAGCCTTAGGCTAGTCATTTTCTGAGCCTCCTTTTCTGTAAAACTGAAAAGTTTAGAATAGATCAATTTTTCCCAACCCAATATATCCTGGGAATCAGTGAACTATCTCAGTTCTCTATTGCTGGCCACTATGGCTCAAGCAGCCTCAGTGGAGGGCTTTCTCTAGAGATCAGAAGGCAAGGACCTAGGGGATAAAAAGAAAAGAAAGATGGAGCAGTAGAAGGAAAGAATAAGGCTGAAAAAAAAAACATAGGTTCTGGGAAGTAGGAAACTTTGTTAGTAAAAGTTTGGAGACTGATAAAAATTTGCTGCAGATTGGTGTCGGTATATGGACTGGCAGTTTGTTCAAATCCTGCTTTAGCTAATTTTTCTAGCTGTGTGACCCTGGGCAAGTCATATAACTTCTCTGGGTCTTAGTTCCTCAACTGTAACAAGAGGAGGAGTGAGCTAGCTGGCCTCCAGGGTCTGGTCTCTTCCCCTCTCTATACCTTTGATTCTATGAAAACTCTGAAGCAGATGACCTTTAAAGACCCCTTCTAACTTTTCTATGAGTCTACTGTTCTTTCAACAATTCTGAGATTTAACTAGGAAGCGGAGGAGCCCATAGATAATCCACTCAGATAACGGAGAGTAGCCTGGATTTTTCTTTTGGGCTGGGGGGGTGGGGAGGCTGAGCTGTTGAAACCTTCGTTCAGGTGGGCAAGTTCTTTGCATCTCTTTGCAAGGTTACTTTTAGACAGGGAGTCTTGTCCTTGGTTACCTGTGCTAACAGTCTGAGGAGCCTGGGCTTGCTCTACGAGTTTGATGATTCTCATTTCTCCCTCTGCCAGAGATGATGCTTTTACAGTTGCACTGTCTCCAGAGCTAAGAGCGTGGGGGTTCGTAGAATTTCCCCTCTGACAGAGACAAGGAGAGAGAACCTGGCAGGCAAGGTCTCAGAATGAGAGCAAATGATGTTGCTAATTGGGAGCACACGTGCCAAGTCCACTGTTCAGACACTGTTCAGACTGAACAAGAGGAATGAGGATGGAGAAAGGATTGGGTTGCTTTTTTTAAAAATGCCTTTTTTCCCTCCTGAGTGTGTATCCTACCCCCACCCCCACCCCGCCCCCTCCCTGAAAAGGATATCATTTTTAGATTGATGTCTTGAAAGGCACTGCCGGGGGGGGGGGGGGGGGGGGAGGGAGGTGGAGAAGGGGGAGTTAAAGGGGAGGAGGAGTGGCCTGCCAGGAGTTTTGTTTTGGTTGTAATAAAAGCCAAAGGAGTGCTGAGTTTAAACACCCGCAGCTGCTGGTCGGGCTCTGTTCCTTAGCTTTTTCAGTCTGGGTTCAGGAATCCTGCAGCTGTGGTATCTAGGACTTCTGCAACCAAAGGGGAAAAAGGCCGGCAACTTCTCTCTCCCCACTGCCAGTACGAGGTGCTGGTGAGGCAGTGAAAAACTCAGCTTTTAGTTGTGCCCCCGTGTCCCTGGTTTCCCTTAGTGCTAGCCCTCCAGGGAGCTCAGAATTTTAGATTCGGAGAGGCAAGGGACTTTAGAGATTAGCTAGTCTGACCTTCCCATTTTACAGATTAGGAAAAGGAGGCCCAGAGAGAGAGAAATCGATTTACCTAAAGTCCCTCCTTGAGGGAAATGAGTGTTTTTTGCCTCTTTTTGTAGCCTCAGTGCGTAGCACCATGCTTGGCACGTAGTAGGCACTTAATAAATACTGGCTGACATTGCTAGTAAGTAACAACTGAAATATGAATCCGAGTTTTCTGCATTTAAGCCCAATGCTTCCCCCCACTGACCTGTCTCTCTCGAGGTTGGTAATCCTGGTGTGCACAAGATTTAAGACTAGGAAACTCTGGGTTCTGCCACATCTGGCCCTTGAAATTGTGAGCCCTTAGGAAGGGAACAAGAATAAAAAGACGCAAGTTCTACTATATCTGACATTTGTGACCCCATGTACCCTCAGACAAGGCACTAAATTTCTCTGTGCCTCAGTTTTTCCATCTGTAACATTAGAGCGACAATCCCTATCTGGTCTACCTCACCGGGTCTGGGAGTATCCTGTGAGGAGTATGAAAGTGCTATGTAAACAATAAAGTGTCATTCAAATGTTCAGGCTTACTCATTATGATGATAATGATTAGGGCATTTGTTTTAAGTGCTATCTCTTAATGGTGGGGATGGTAAGCACAGAGCCAACCATTCCCATATCTCTTTGCTTGGCTGTTGCCCCTCTCCACCCGAATTGCCTTCATTATTGCTTGACTTGGCTAGGGTATATAGTCTTCGATTGGGGAAACAGTTTTTCTCATTTGGAGACTAGCTGAAGGAAACTATGATAATCCTAAAAATTGGTCTACAAATTGGATTTTTGTAAGTTGACTCATGTTTTAAATGTGCTGTTATCTAAAATGATCCTGCGATGATTCTTCCCACAAAGCACATGATTAACACTGAATGTATCACAGTTGCTTATCTTGATTGTCACACATCATGTTTCTTTAAATAATATTTCACATTTAGATACCGATTTTCTCATTACCTTGGTCAATTCTCACAACAATCCTCTAAGCTAGGTGTTACATTATTACATTTCATAGGGGAAACTGAGTCTTAAGACACAGGCTCATGGTCATACAGCTAATAAGTATGCCTGAAGTGAGATTTGAACCCAGCACTAGCTGACTCCAAGTTCAGAACTTTTATCTTCTACCCCATGACTGCCAGACAAGCAAGCTAACAGAGAACTATCTGGGATCATCTTATTTTGGAGTGGGGGGCAGGGGAGAGAATTGCAGAAATGCCAGAAAAAGTAGACTGAGTAAGTTGATAGCCTTTGGAGGAGTGTAAATGAATACATAAGTAAAAGTATTTATTAATAAGGATTTGAGATCCTCTCTCCTATGTAACCTTGGTTGTCACATTTCTTCTTTGGGCCTCAATTCCCAATAGGAACAGCATCCTATATCAAATTGCATGCCATCTTGGGGAGGGGGGAGAGAGAGGAGTAAAAACTCAAAATCTTATAAAAGTGAATGTTGAAAACTAAAAATAAATAAACAAAAAACAAGAAAATTAATAACAGCATGTATACAAGGGCTTTAAGTACCTTTCAAATATTATGTCATTTTTATCTTTACAACAACCCTTTGAAGTAGGTGCTGTTATTATTTTCATTTTACAAATGAGGAAACTGACTTGCCCAGGGTCATAAATTCGATTTATATATCAATTTTTAAGATTATCAAGGTCTTCTTAAATTAGTAAGTGAGGCTGGATATGAACTCACGTCTTCCTGATGGAGTAGATGGCTTCTAAGTTCTCTTCCAGCTCTGGTATTTTATGTTATGTAGGTTATGGTATATATCTTGGTATTTCCCGTACTAAGATCTGTCTTCAACTGACTATATATTTTATACTCTTACTATCCCTTCTGTGTCTACCAAATCATATTCTAAGTCCAGTTTTCTTAAATTTCCTTCTAACTCTGACATCCTATGGTCTGAATCCTTCAGTTATGCCACTCTATGCCTGTGCATCTCCTGCTCTATTTCCACTCTATAGGAGAGAACTTTTTTGCCTTAAGAGTTTATTTTTTTCTTAATATTTCCCAACCAGGTGTTATCTTGATGAGCAACAATGGGAAAGTTTCGATATTCCCCCTGGGCTTGCTTAGTATCTTTTGTGTGGTCTGTTAGGAGGTGCCATCATATTGTCAAGTAGTATTTGGCAGGGACCTTTGAAGGAAAAAGAAAACAAAATATGATTGAAATTTTACACCCCCCCCCGTCCCTCCCCTCCTTGGAGGGGGGAAGGAGAGGAGGGACTCAGTAAGGGACCTTAGAGACCCTCTAGCAGTCATTTTTACGGATGAGGAAACTGAGACCCAAAGTGGCGAAGACACTTGCTGGAGTAGAAGGAATCTATGGAGCAGCCTTTTTTTCCTTTTTTTTTTTTTTTTTTTTTGGTGGGAGGGGAATTGATCTACAAAACAACCCAAAGCAGTAATACCATTATGCCCTCCTTAGACCCAGGGGTAAACTTGTCAGTTTCCACGTGAGTTAGAAATCTGCCTTGGCTAGCAGCTCTAATCTGGCCCTCTAAGGAGGGGGCCAGGGCGGGGGTTAAATCAAACCCCAAACAATCACAACCCCCCCTTGCCGTAGCCGAGCGCCCGCCACCAGCGGGGGAACCTGGGCAGGGCGTCTTCATTCAAGCGCTCAAGGCTCTGGGCTGGGCGCTGCTTTCCGGCGCCGGCCGTCATAGTCCCCCTCCTTGGGTTCCCCTTTGCACTGCAGCTCCAGTAGTTGGGAGTAGAGACACACACAGAGACACAAGTAGTTTACATTGTTGGGTGACTTTTGCAACAACTCCCCCTGCCTTGGCCTTAACACACCGTCACTGGATTTTCTATCTTCCTTGTCTTTACTATTACTATTACTGTTTTATTTTATTTTTTTTACAAGAATAAAGAGCCAGGAGCCCCAGCCGCGAGGATCCCCCCACCCACCCCTCTCCTCTTTTATTTTCGCTTTGTTGATTTCTGTTTTCTCCACCGACCTCTGGCATGAGTTAGCCACCAGATATGGACACCAAACATTTCCTGCCGCTGGGTGAGTTGCTTGGGTTCTTGCTGCATTTTTGAAAACGTAGGGGAATTGCCGGGCTGAGAGCGAGACGAGAGGTGGGGTGGGAGGTTTGGGGTTTTTTCTTTTGAAGCGGGGGGCGATGGGGAATGGAGCTGGAGAAAGAAACCTAGGGGAGACTAACTACAGCGCAAACTGGAGAGGGAACGCGGGGGAGACGCAAAAAGAGTGCCCCGACTTCCGAGTGGCTAGGGGGGGATCGGCCCGGCTGGAGCTGGGGGAAGGGGACTGGAGGCAGCCAGGCGATCGGGGGGCGCGGGGTGCCCCCCGCGGGGGTACCAGCGTGGTGGCTTGGCTGCGTCGCGGTGGAGGTGGTGGCGGCGGCGGCCCGGGGTGGGGAAGGAGCTAGTCTCCACGTCTCCGCTGTCTCCCGGGCTGTGCAAACGGACTGGAGTGGGCGCTTGTGCCCTTCTGGGGCGCGTGTGCGGGACTGGTAGTCCGGGGTGCCCCGAGTCCGCGGGCCCAGGGGATTCTTGTGTGTTTTTTTGGCCAGGGGGGCATGGGTTCGTGGCAGCCTCCACCGGTGGTATGCAGACAGTGACCCCGGAGAAGGGATGCGAGTTGAAGGGTTTTGCTAAACGCAGACGGCCCCCTCCCCCAGTCATAGACGAATCCCCCAACCAGGCAGCCCCCCGATCGGAATGGGGAAATTAGGGGTGCATGCGGAGGCGGGGAAGAAAGAGAAAGGTAATTGGAACTGAGAACCTCCTGGGGAGCCCCAGTGCGCAAATTCCACGGGCTCCGGCGTCCTGGGGTCCCCCTACCCTTAACACACAGCCAAACTTTGTCTTTAAGGCTGGCCTTGACTTGGAGCAAAGGTTTATGGTGTTATAAAGCAGCTCTTTTGAGTTGTAAAAAGAGGACCGAGAGTCGTCAAGGTTGGTGGGTGCCAGCTCCCCACTCTTTGCCATGCCTTCTCCCTGGGGCCTGGTAGAAAGGTGGGCTTCGCCGGGCAAAAGTGTCCGCTTTCCCTTGAGGTTAATTTCATGCTAGTTTGGAGTTAGAGGTGGTAGTGGGGAGATGGGACTTGGAGGTTGCAGGTTGAACGGACTTGGTTGTGATTCCTCCCCCCTCATCAAATGCTAAATTTGGTTTGACTTTAACCTTACCTTCCGCCACCTCCCCCCCCCCCCCCAAAATCTGCCTTTTCTCTTATTCCGCGTTTTCCTCCTCTCGAACGGCAGTCTTTTGTAGTGAGCAGTCTGGCAGAGATGAATGGGCCTGCCTGGGTTAAAGGTGATGCATGGATACATTTACGATCAAGTATTGCTTTCCAAAGGTGAGGGATTCCAGGAGAAACCCACCCCGGCAAGGCCTGGGGAAAGGCTGACTTGCCCTTCCGTGCCTAGAGCCCAAGCTGCTCCCAGAGTTGAGACTGGGAGTCAGGCGTGGAAAGCTTCCTCCTCTCCCAGGGGTTAGGTTGAAGTGTGCCTGTGCCTCCCGGCTCCTCGACAGTTAGTGGCACAGGACTGCTAAAATAACATGGAGGACTAACTTATATCAACAAAAGCCAGGAAATTTAGAGCCAGAGCTTCTGCCTAAACCACAATCCACCTCTCTCGCTTTCTAGCTTGCCTTCTTGTCTGCCTGCTTGCTGGTGAGGCTGCTCCCGTTGGCGGGTACCTAGGAACCAACGACTCACTGACTAGAGTTGTCTACACTCCCGGCTTCAGTTCATTGCATCAGACCCTCCCTCCCCTTTCCCCAACCCTTTCGAGGAAAAACAACAACAGTAGCACACACCAGAAAACAACCCTCTCTGTTGTGGTTTTAATGAATGGAAATATAAAAGCAAAACTTAAGTGAGGGTGAAATGAAAAACAAACCTACCCCCAAGAAATAGGGAAGGGTAGTGGGGGAGTATAGGATCTTGTATGTACCTATTTAGCGAATGGGACGATTTGGACTAGCCTATGTGGCATACTACAGGAGCAACCAGGGAGGACTGTGTTGACTGGCTATTGATCTGGCATAAAACTGATTGGAACTGATTATGGGTGGTGGTGTGTGTGAAGAGGTTTTTATGGCCAAACTGAGGGGAGGGGGCGGTAAACTAAGCCCACCTAATACTCTTCTCTGGAGGTATCATTCCTCAGGATCCTGACTGTCTTTTGAGCCTTGGGTTAACAAGCACTCCATTTCTTCACTGTATGTTGGTCTGGAGTAGGGTGTGTGTGTGTGTGTGCGTGTAGGGGTCGGGTTTTGGGGGGATTTATAAATAAATGGCTGCGAAAACATAGAGGGAAGATAACTATAGCCAGGCTGACAGGAAAACATTTCTGCCTGAAGTTAATTAAAAGTTAATTAAAACAGTTCATTGATAATGAAGATCCTGGATCTTCTCCCCCTGGTGAAAAATGGGGGCAGTTTATTGATGATATAATAATAACATGAAGTGCCCTCCTGTCTCCCCCACAGTGAAATGTTTTACATTGTTGGGGGGAGGTATGGGAGATGAGCCATATACTTTTTGGGGAGGTGATGTAAATAACCATCTCTGTACTATGAGAAATTATTCACATTTAAGGCACAGGCGACTAGGAGAGGTGAGGTGCGATAAAGTTAGAAATAGGCCTACTAGCAGTTCTTTGCTGTTTTTGAGGTGATGAGCCTAAGACTGAATGCCTTAGCTTAGGGCTTCCTGTGGAGAGAAGAGATGGATTTGTAGTTATGGCTTAATTTTTCCCATTAAAAAAAAAAAAAAGTTGGCAAGACCTGGTGAGTGATGTGATGTTTCCCCAAATCCCTTGTAAAGAGACTGTGTGTAACTATGATAAACAGAAAGTGTACATTGATTCCTCCCCAAATAGTATTGTAGAATCTTAGAACCAGAAGGGCCTCGTGGGTCACCTAGGCCACCTCCTTTCTTATCCTGTCCAGGAATCCCTTTGCAGGACTTGGGGGGGGGGGTCATCCAGTCTTTGCTTGTATATGAACACGACGGAGAGAGTTTACTACCTTACAATGAAACCTGGGCAGTTTTCTGAAGGCTCTGTTTATTACAATGTTCCTCATTAAAATGAACTGAAATTTGCCTGGAAGTCACTCCTCCACATCACACCCAGTTGTGTTCTGTAGAACGATATAAAACAAGTAGCTCCCTCTTCCATGTTCATATATATGCAATATTGTCTCTCTCACTCCTGGAAAATAGGATCCGTGGGTTTAAGTATACATGATGTCTGTCCCTTTCTCTCCAAAGACTAGAGATTGGGCAGGTTTCTTCTCTGTTAGAACGTCTCTCCCTCATTCAGGTGTCCCTGGTTTACATTAATTGTCTTTCTCCTGCCCAGCTTGGGCTGGGAAGGGGTGGTTGTGCAAGTAGCTAGTGATAGAAAGAAGTGCTTAGCATCCCTGGCTTCTCTGGGAAGAATGGACTCTGGCTAGACCTTATTTTTTCACCATTATAGCCTTGTATATATACAGAGCAGTAGGATTCTCTCAGAAGGATTGCATCTGTGAAAAGTATGCACTGCCTCTCTCCCTGGTTCTCAATGGTCTCTACGCCTCTGTTTATTTGGTTTTGCTCTCCTCTGGGCCGTCTTCCCTTCTCCCTTCAGCCTCTCTCCTTCTCTGTCTGCCCTGTCTCTTCCACACCTCTAACTTCCACTAGATAGCTTTATTATCGCTTGCTGTGTTGAGCTAGGACAGGTGTTGTTTCAGAGAAGGCGGGAGGAGGATTAGAACTTGACAACTGAATTGTTCCCTTGCTGAAAGAGATCTGTGGAGGGGGGGCTTGGGCCATGACACGTTCTTTTGCCGGGAGCTGCCAGTTCAAGGTCAGTTTCTCTAAGAGGGTTTGTCACTGGAACAGGGGATCTCATTGAATGATCACAGAATGTCAGAGCTGGAAGGGACCTCCTAATCCAACCCCATCATTTTTACAGATATGGAAACTGAAGCCCAGTGATGGAACCCGAGGTCACATAACAATTGAGTCGCAGAAATCTAGTCTAATTTTTTTTTTTATTCCCCTCTCTGAAGGATTGTAGTATATCATAGATCAGGAAAGGACCTCAGGGTTCCATCTGGTCAGCTTCCTCATTTTACAGATGAGGAAGCTGAGAGACAAAGAGGTGACTTGTCCAAGGTCATACAGGTTGGTTATGAATTATTTTTCACAACTCTGTACCTAAAGAGAGAATGATAGGGAAATGCTGTTAAGTTTAAGAGTGTTAGAATCCTGGGTTATTTGTCTGACTCTGTGGTTGATAAGCTGTGTGATCTTGGGTAAGTCACATCTCTCTTGGTTTCAGTTTCTTCTGTAAAATGAAGTGATTGGATTCGATCAGAGGTTCCAAACTTTTTAGGTTATTTGACTTTACCCTTCTCTCCTAATCAGCAAGGAAGGAAGTAAATTCTAGGGTTTGACGTACACAAGCACATAATAAATAAAGAGATTAATTTTAATAGGATAATGGTTTTTAAATTAATTTTTATTTGATAACATAATTTTGTTGCTCAGTTTACTAACTATTCCCTGTATCACTGAGACAAGCACCTCTTATCCCAGATTGGGAGAATCCCCTGGATTTTATGTTCTATTAATTCTCCACATTTCTAGTCCTGACGTCATGTACGCCTGACTAGATGCTTTAAGCCATGAAGGGCAGTCAGGAGTATTTGGGGGTGTTTGTGCCCAGGACCCAAGGCTCCCCTCTGGGCCAGCCATACTAATAGGTCTGGGGGGGGGAGTTCTTCCAAGGAGCTGCTTTCTTTGCTTGAGGGGTCCCCTTGAGACCCAGAGAAGAAGCAGATGAAAGAGATGCACAGCCTTAGAAAAGGCTTGGGGAATTTTGAAGCTCTTAAAAGAAAAGTCATTTTACAATGTTTAGGAAGGGAAGTGGGGAGCCTTCTGGAGCTGTGTGGAGATCACTTGCTGAATTCATCCTCCCCATTACTAATGCTACTTCATTTTGACCTTTGGCACTGCCCTTAACCCTGACTCGGGACTCTGGCTGTGGCCAGTGTTCTCCAGTGGAGTGGGAGGTGGGGGGTCTGCCAGTTCAGAGCAGGTTCATTATGAGCAGACCCCTGGAGGAGAACAAGAGACTTAGACTACTGTTTCATTCTTTCTAAGCCGGGGCCTAGCTCTGAATTCCTAGTGGGGTGGAAGGTACATTTAAACTGCTACTTCCCTAAACCCTTTTGTCAACAAAGGCTAATCCCTTCGGGGTGAGTGTCTGAGGGCTGGGGTTGTGACCAGTTACTGGTCCAGGGCCAGAGGCTGTGGGGAAGCCCCACCCTTCAACTTCTCACCCTTCCTTCCCCACCCTAAAGAGAGTCACTCAGAGAGGTTGAATTTAGGATTTGATTTGTGAATCAGCTGTGTGACCCTGAGCTAATCACTTCCTCTCTCTGGTTCTCAGTTTCCCCTTCTGTAATCCAAATCAACCCAGCAGTTATTAAGCACCTTCTGTATGTAAGGCCCTATGTTCAGGAATACAAAGATTAAAAAAAAAATGGCACAGCACCTGCCCTTCAGATCCTAAAAGTCTGGGGGTGGGTGAGTGTGCTACTGGTAGAGAGACGTGGGATGAAGAAGGCCAGTAATCTAGAACAATTTGAAGAAGAGGAGAATGCTTGGGGGGTGGGGTGGGGAAGAGGTGAATCAGAGAAGGCTTCCTGGAAGAAAAGGCACCTGAATTGAGCCCTGAAGAAAGAGAAGGATTTTGGCGGGTGGGGGATAAGCAGATTGGACCAGGGGTGGCGAACTTGCAGTCTCAAGGCCACATGTGGCCTTCTAGGTCTTTGGGTGGAGCCTTTTGACTAAATCCAAATTATACAGAACAAATTATTTTATTAAGGGATTTTGTTCTGTAAAGTTTGGAGGCAAAGGGCCTCTCTTGAGGACCTAGAGGGCCACAGGTTCCCCACCCCTGGAAGATGTTCTCAAAAGCCCTTGGAGCTGAGACATTCTAAGATTGTCGCTGAAGTTACTGCCGTCCTAAACTGGCGCTGGTTTGAGAATAAGGAGCGCTTGTAGGTGAGTGTTGACCATGCCTTTTCTTCAGCATTCTCCCGAAAACTACTGTTATAAAAGCTGAGCTTAGAAATGGAAATGCTTGCTGGATTGGATTTATGAATTGGGGGAAAAAATGTATTTGCTCTGGTGTGGTAGAAGTGGGGAGTGGTTGTAGTGGGTTTTTGTATTTAACCATTTAAGGAAAAGTGTTCACATGGCCCATCTCTTTCCCCACCTTCTGCTCAACTCAATATTAGAGTAGTAGCAGCATAAATAATGAGAATGCATGTTGGCGCTGGGTCAGCTTTGGGAGCTTGAAATCTGACCAAGGGGTTTGATGATGTCATAGCTCCAGAGACCCAAATTAGAGCAAATTTTGAAGCCTCCCAAAATAGCACAGTCATGGTACTGTTTGAAGACAGGCCTTGTAGCTGAAGCTGGGGCCTGGGCACTATTTGTGACTTAGAAAATTTATTTTGGTAAATACTGAGGGACCCAATGTTTTGATCTGCAGGAGTGTTGTGGTTGGGGGGCAGTGTGTGACAAAACCAACCCCAAAAGAGGACAAGGCTGAGAAGCTGCATTTGTGTTTCCTTGTCTAACCATGAATTTGCTAAGGTTAGTGGTGACCTTGTATATGGAAATAAGGTGGACTCCTCTGAGTTAGGCTTCCAACCCCATACTTGCTGAAACCTGTGATCACAACTCCTAACCCTTACCCAGCAAAGTTGAAATGGAATTCTGTTATCCAGGGCTTCTCTCATTGTTTGTACAAAAAATCCTGCTGTCCTGGCAAGTCAGCCTTTAGGAGACACAAGCTGGAACTAGCAGGAAATGTTGAACAGAAACAAAGAATGAAAGGGGAGGAGGGGTCCCAAGCTTTCCTATTTACAAGGTCTCCACAAGTTAATTTCTGAAGGGAACCCTGTCTGTAACTCCTCTCCCCTCCCCCATCTCTTTCTTGGTTCTTTAGGAAAAAGTAGCATAAATCTCTAGCTATGTCTGTGAATATGTAGTACTTTATGTTTTTCTATAGCATGTACATTATATAGC
Organism: Vombatus ursinus; assembly: GCF_900497805.2. Taxonomy (NCBI): domain Eukaryota; kingdom Metazoa; phylum Chordata; class Mammalia; order Diprotodontia; family Vombatidae; genus Vombatus; species Vombatus ursinus. The sequence continues at coordinate 4,294,650 of NW_020954571.1, read as the reverse complement.
ACTTTATATAAAGGAATATATCAGATCTTTACAGTTGTCCTTTGGGTTAGGCCTGGTGGAGATTATAATCCCTACTTGGCAGTGGAAGAAACTGAGGCATAGAAAGGAAAGGATATTCCATATAGTGGTTAGGTGGTACATGGAGTAGAGCTCTGGGCCTGGAGTCAGAAGATGTGAGTTCAAATCCAGACTCGGACATTTCCTGGCCGTGTAACCCTGGACAAATCGCTTAACCTCTGTCTGCCTCAGTTTCCTCACTGTCAAATGAGAATAATAGCACCTACCTCCCAAGGTTATTGTGAGGATCAAATGATAAAATATTTGTTAAAAAAAAAAAAGATGCTTAGCAGAGTGCCTGCCACATAGTAGGCACTTAATAAATGCTTTTTCTTTTTCTTACCTCCCCTCCCCCCTTAGTCACAGAATGGATTAATAATTCTACTGTGTTATGGTTTTTTTTTTTTTTTTGGTCAAGGCAGTTGGGGTTGAGTGACTTGTCCAGGGTCACACAGCTAGTGAGTATCATGTGTCTGAAGTCCCATTTGAACTCAGGTCCTCCTGACTCCATGGCTGGTGCTCCATCCACTGCCCCACCTAGCTGCCCCCTGTGTTATGAATTTTTAAAACTCAGTATGGACCATCTATGACTTCCTTGGATTGTAGATAGCAGGCCATTGGCCATTTCTGGCATGAAGCCATGCCTCTTGAAGGTTAGGGATTCCTCCCTTGGCCCCCCATCTTTGTCACCTAATGACAACATTGTCTTACATTTTCAGACTGCTTTTCTGTTTGTGCTGATTGAAATCCTACCCATCCTTTAGGGCTAAGATTGATTACACCTCCTCCAGGAAGCTTTTATTGCCTCTACCACCCAGTTTTGCATTTTATAAGGCAAGTGTACTACCTTGTGCTCCATTTCGTTATCCCCCTGTATGTCTTAGTAGACATCTAATCTGACTGTGGCCAAAAACCATCTATCTCCTGCCTGGGAACCAGTGCTCTTGGTGATGGACCTCTCCAGATGTAGTCAGGTTGGTCTTTGTATAACACAAAGTCCATCAATGGGGCTGTACTCTGAACATCTCTAGCCCGGTGGGACCTGGCAGAGGTTGGGCAATGTTGACATCGTTGGCATAGCCTAGCAGAGCCCAGTGCCACCTCCACCAGAGGTGAAGCTTTACAGAAGTGCTTTAATGGAAGCTAATGTCTTCTGTGTCCTTCGTGGACAAGACTGGATGCTCCTTGAGGGCAGGAATCCGGGCTTCTGCTTTTAAAATATTCCAGCCATGCTTGACATTACAGATACTTAATAAATACGTGTTGAATCAAGTTGACTGGTGACCTTATTTATCTTAATTATAGCTCAAGATGATTCCTAGTTGGAATTCCTCTCCCTGGAGTGAACTTCCCCCAGCCCCCTTCTCTCCAGGTGTCTTCTCACCATGATGCACTTTACTTTCTCCCACTCTGCAAGTATTTAATGAACACTCACCAGTTCATTCATTCATTCAAAAAATATTTATTGGACAACTGCCATAGACAGGATATCTTGCTAGCAGTCAGAGGGAACCATGCTAGAAAGGCCTTGGTCTCTTCCCCTTTGGGAGCTCAAAGTCTTGTATGGGGACAAGATAGGGATACAACTCTGCTACAAAGTAGACTGTGGAAAGTCAGTGAGGACAGTATATCCTTGAGAGAGGGATCAGGGAAGGTTCTCTGGAGGAGGCAGAATCTGTGTTAGGACTAGAAAGATAGGCTTTAGTGGACTAGTAGTTCTAAGGGCTAGAGGAAGGGGCATTTCAGGTAGAGGGAACAGTGATCATAGGCAGAGAGGGAGGAAAACATTGGATTTATTTTGGGGAAGAGCAGATAGAATTTGGCTTGTCGGTCAGTTAATAGGCATTTATTTGTCATATGCTGAATGTCAGGCCTTGTGTGGAGAGAAGGGCTTAAGCCAAACTAATGGAAGGCTTTGAATTCAGTTAATGATGGCGAGCTATGGAATTTTTCAGAACAAGGAGGTGGGATGGTATTATATTAGGCAGCTGTAGTGTAGGGCAGCTAACTGGTGCAGTGTATAGAATACTGGATCTGGAGTCAGGAAGACTCATCTTCCTGAGTTTAAATCTGGCCTCAAATACTTACTAGCTGTGTGACCCTGATCAAGTCACTTAACTCTGCCTCAGTTTCCTCATCTGTAAAATGAGCTCAAGAAGGAAATGGCAAACCACTGCAGTATCTTTGCCAAGAAAACCCCAAATGGGGTCACAAAGGGTCAGACGTGACTGAAAATGACTGAACAACAAAGTAATGCAGGGAAAAGACCTGGCTCTGCCTAGATGGCAAAGTGGATAAAGTGATGGTCCTGAAATTAGAATACCTGAGTTCAAATCCAGCCTCAAGACACTTTATCACTGTGTGACCCTGGGCAAATCACTTAATCTCTTCCTGCTTCAGTTTCCTCAGCTCTCAAATAGGGGATAATATCTGTCTCCCAAGGTTGTTGTGAGGATAAAATGAGATAGTTAAAAAATGCTTAGCACATTGCCTGGCACATAGTAGGTGCTATAAAAATGCTTATTACCTTCCCTTACCCCACTTGTGTTACTTTGGGTAAGTCACTTCCATTTTCCTTAACCTCAGTTTCCTCCTTTGTAAAATAGGAGTAACATTGCTCCTATTACCTATCTCAGAGGGTTGTTGTGATGAAAGCATGTTGTAAATCTTAAAATACTTTTGGAATGTGAATTATTATTAAGACAAGATTTGTGTGTAGATAAGATTAATCTGACAGCCTGTGCAGGATGGATCTGAAGGGAAAAGCCTGGAGGCAGGAAGACGTGAAGAGGTTGTTATAACAGGTAAGGAGAAAGAAGAGGAGATGGTGGAAACTGAGTTTTATTGTGGTAGACAGAGAAGACACTAACTTATGTATATAATAGAAGTGACTGAACAAATTAAAAGTATTTGAATTTAATGGAACGTTACTCTGTTTGTAGGAAGTGATGAAAGAGATGGTTTCACAGAAACCTCTGGAAAGACTTGTATGAACTGATGCAGAGTGAGGGGAGCAAAACCAGGAGAATATTTTAGACTATAGTGTCAACACTGCAAAAGAAACATAAAAAGACCTAAGAATTCTGTCCCAGTTTTCCCACATCCTCTCCAACATTTATCGTTTTCCATTTTTTGTCATATTAGCCAATCTGATTAATGTGAGGTGGTACCTCAGAATTGTTTTAATTTCTATTTCTCTAATCAAAAATTATTCAGAGCACTTCTTCATATGCATATAGATACCTTTGATTTCTTCATCTGAAAACTGCCTGTTCATATCTTTTGACCATTTATCTATTGGGGAATGGCTTTTTTATTCTCATAAATTTGACTCAGGTCTCTGTATATTTGAGAGATGAAGTCTTTATCAGAGGCACTTGCTGTAAAGATTGTTTCCCAGCTTTCTGCTTTCCTTCTAATTTTGGCTGCATTGGTTTTGTTTGTACAAAATCTTTTAAGGCTTAAGAATTCAGATCAGTGCAGTAATCAGACATGATTCCAGAGGACCAATGAAGAATGCTACCCACTCGCTTCTGAGAGAGAGGTGATAGACTTATAGGCAAAGTGTGTTTTGGGACATGGCTGACATAGTAATTTGTTGACTATGGTTATCCAACATTAGGGTTTTCTCTCTTTTTTTTTTTGTTAGATTCGAGGGAGAAAAATATATGTGTGATACTTGAAAAAAATATAAAACTTAATTAAAAAAGAAAAAAGGGCACAAGATTTGGAGTAAGAAGAACTGGGTTCAGATGCTGACTGAAATTAGCAAGACACTTTCCTTCTCGTTGAAGCTCAATTTCCTCATCTCTAAGATGGAAATTTTAATTTGTACCACCTTTCTTATCTGGTTGTAAAAAAAAGATGTGTACTTTAAAGTGTCATGTAAATGTTAGTAGTTATTTAGCATCATGGAAGGGAACATAAATGTGTACAGCATGGGGGAGTAGGGGAATAAGGCCCCCAGACCCTGCCTACCTCTAGGCATTTTTATCCTGATTTCCTTGAAACCTGGACCAGACCTGGCTTACAAGGTGGTCTGTGGATGTGGCTGGCTAATTGGGCCAGCTGGCAATGTTTGCCCGTCAGGAGAAAGGGCTTAAGGTAAAACCTTCAACTGAGCCCCCCTGCCAAGTGACAAGACAGAGCAGTGGGGATGCACCCCAAGGAGTGAATATAATGCTGTTGGTTAATGAAGGAGGTTACTTGTGGTTCCTTATGTTTCTAGACCTGTCAGGGGCAGGGTGAGTGATAAAGGAAAGAGGTGGTAGGTAGAGGAGTGCTCTAGTGGGAATGATCCCTTGTGTTGAGTTGGGGGAAATGGTTTGGGAGGATGGGGGTGGGGTGTCTCTGTTCAAGGAGCTACAGGTTAATTGCCCTCTTCCCACCCCACCCCCAAGCCCTTTTCCTTTCCTTGACTTTATTATGATGATGATTTTTTTTTTAAACCACAGTCACCTTGAAGGAGCTCGAAGGGCCTGGTTGGTAGATTTAGGTTCTGATTCTGCTTGGTTACTGATGTTTCCATGGGAACCCACCACTGACTTAGCCAGGAAACCTCAAGGAATCAGTGGGGCTTGTGGTAGTTGAGATTTCCTGCCAGAGGGTAACAGTTTCCCAATTCTGTATGGGTGGATCAGGAGCTGTTCACTTGGGACCAGGGACCCTGGGACCCTTGGGAGCATAGGCTAGTGGGTCTTCTTCTTTCTGGCAATATCCTGGGAAATGGAGGGAGGTGCAGATTCAGAGATAAAAGGTGCCCATAAAATGGTAATGGTGCTTGCATCTGGGTGCGACATTTTTCCTGGGCCTTTTTCTTGGCCGCTCTCAACTAAATAAATCAATTGGGTTTTATGGACTCCGAATGGAAAGGGTGAAAGGGGAGACTCTGAAACTTAGGTCCTTGGCAAGGTGAGACTGCCCCTCAAAGGAGAGTGCTCTCTGTGGCCCTAGGGGCCCCATGATGTCAGGCAGGGTGGCCAGCAGGACTTCCTGGTGGCTGGCCTCCCCGGCCCCTCCCCCTCTATGGGGCATTTACATTTTATTAGGTGTAGTTCACTCACTTTCTCTTGCCTGCCCTGCCCCTCTTCAGGTCCCTGGCTTTGCAGTGCCCAGATGAGATAGATTTTTCTCTGAAATTCTGAAAGGCATTTGGGGGGAAGTCAGGAGGGTTCTTCAGGACAGCCCTGCCCCTCCAACACCACCCTCTGTCACCGAGGTCTTTCTGGTCCCTGGGGAACTTGGTGTCTGTTAGTGGACTCTGATACTAGTAACTGTGTGACTCTAGCTGAATTAAAGAGCTAGAAGAGATCTTGGAGAACCTTTAATCCCGCACCCTTTTTACAGGTGGGGAAACTGAGACCCAGGAAAATGACTGACCTAAAGTCACTCAGCTAAGGAAGTAGCAGAGCTGGCATTTGTTAAACTTTCTTAGCCTTAGTTTTCCCATCTTTAAGATAGAATAATAATTTCATTATCTTAAAGAGTTGTTGAGGGAGAGTTTTTATGTAAGTGGTCGATAATTCAGATGCTGTTCTAGATTCATGAGTGACAGAATCTTATTTTTATAGAATACTTCATGTACCTTTCTTGCTCGGATGCCCTAAACTGTCAACGGTATATTGCTTACCTACCCTTTCAATCTTCATATTAGCTCTGTGAAGTAGACTGGGCTGGGTATAGTAACCATCATTTAACTGTTGTGGAAACTGAGGCAAAGTGGATTTTATTTGTTCTGCTTTGCCCTTTGTGCCACATAGCCCCAAGTCTGAGTCTCATTAAGCTGGTTAGACGCAGTGACCATTCACCCTGGATTTTCTAGAATAGTTCGAGATTTCAAGAAAAAATATACTTTGTTAAAGGACTGCCCTTCAGACCATGGACTCTGATTTTTGTTTCAGAAAATACATTCACCATACTGTTAGAAAGCTGGCTGTGTTAGGATAGCGGTTCTCAACACAGCAGAGGGAGCCCAGTGCTGCATTGAAATGATGCCAAACTCAGGAAGGGGGTGAAATTTGGAGCAGTGGTGCACCCCTCCCTCCCAAACTGTGCAGCAACAAGAATTTAGCCCTCTCTTCTTGTCTTGCAAGTGTAATTTTCTTATTGTTTTGGAAAACCTAGAGCCTTCTGCAGGCCCTGGGTCCTTAAGCAATCCGCTTGTTGGTAAGTGAGCAAGAGGGAGAGGCCTAGCTCTCTCCACATCCCCTTAAGAGAAATCTGGGGAGGAAAATTCTGCAGAATGAGAAGATTGGCTTGCAAGACTGGGAGGGAGGATGAGTAAAGAGGAGGGTGGGGAGAAGGAAGGGGGCTGCTTTTGCCCACACCCCAGCCCTGTGTGAGATATTCAACTCACAGACAGTGAAATTGCACCCTAGAGTTACGAACCAATTGTCTAGCTCAGCAGCCGAATGAGCATGAAATGGTCCAGAAAGTAGCTAAATAAAATTGGCTAAGGCAGATGCATGAAAATAATGGGATATATATGTATGTGTGTGTATATATATATATATATATTTATATATGTATGTATATATATATTTATATATGTATGTGTCTGTATCCGTGTACTAGATAGACTTATCTCTCTATGGTATGGTATAGTCGGACTCAGAATACACAGTTTTAAAATATGTATTATTCATTCTGTGTGTGTGATTGTCTATATGTGTAATGGATATGACTGATCTGGGAATTGTTTTTCTAGGTCTCCTGAAACGATAGTTGGTTGAGTTGCCTGTATTCATGGTTCCTTGTATTGCACCCCCCCCCCCATTCCTAGCCCACACACCTTTGCAGTAAAAGTTCACCCAATACAGAGTCGAAGAGCTCTCTTTCCTTGTTTTATTTCTTCACCAGCTTTTTTCTCTTTCTTGATTTGAGAGCGCTACCTGTGTCACCCCCTTCCTGCATTGCCTCATGTGGGCCCCATGTTGGGAACTGGTAGTTGGTGATAGGAGGATAGGCCTGCTCCCATCCCAGTTTGGAAGTGTGTGGATTTGTGTGAAAAAAAAAATTCGATCCAGAGGCCACTGGTGTGGAGTGTGAAGCCCTCAGGAGCTGCCAGTTTGACCTTTGTATCCAGTTGCTGCTTATTTAGTGCCCTATGAAGATACAGTGAAGTAGGAAGTCTCATATTCTAACAGGAGGGAATAAACGTGGCCCATAGAAAATAAAGAAACAAAATAAGGCACCAAGATTTGCTAAACCTCTGTGCTGTTGTAGCTCAGAGAAAGGAGAGATGGAGTGGATTTCCATAATGGAAAACGATGGGAATGTAGACATCAGCAGTGATAAGAGGAAGTTAGATTATTTTCGTTGAATCATCATATTGGGTAGCTTTTTTTTTTTTTCTGGTAACATTCTAGGTGGCTAGATGTCAAGCATGAGCTAGGACTTTGAGGTCTGCTACAGGAATGGAAGATGTACCTCTTAAGAGCCTAACCAAATGCTTTCTCAGTGGCCCCTTGGTTTCTGCTTTTTCCGTCTTCATCTACTATATTCCTTCCTTCTTCTCTCTCTTCCTTATGAAGGGCTGATGTGACCTCTTGGAGGCCTGCCCTGCATCTAGTTTTATTAGCTTTGGTGAGAGAAAACTCTATTTAAAATCCATCTGTTTTCCTTTGGAACTTACTGACAATTTAAAAAAAAAAAGTAAAATCTTTAGAGCTCTAAGGAATCTTAGTAGAACAGCCCAACCCCCTTATTTTGCACTGAGGAATTTTTGTCCTTTGGTGAAGGGACTGGCCTAAGGCCATACAGTTGGTTAGGGGTAGCTCTAACAGCATTGTGTAGTGGAGAGAATACTTGCTAGGTATGGATTCAAATTTCACCTCTGACACTAGCTTGGGTGATCATGGGTAAATCATTCAACCTCTCAGTGTCAGTTTCTCATCCTTAAAATGAGGGGGTTCAAGTAGATGGCCTCTTTTTTTTTTTTTTTGCTTAGGCAGTTGGGGTTAAGTGACTTGCCCAGGGTAACACAGCTAGTAAGTGTCATGTGTCTGAGACTGGATTTGAACTCAGGTCCTCCTGACTCCGAGGCCAGAGCTCTATCCACTGTGCCACCTAGCTGCCCCTCAATGGCCTCTTAAGGGTGCTTCCAGCTCTTATTCTATGAGTCCGACCCAGTGCTTTGAGAACTACTGTGCTCCACTCAGCACAGTACATTGCATATAGTAGATTTAATTAGTGTTATTGAACTGACAGTATAAAGACCTTGGTTCAAATTGTGATTCTCTTAGGAACTAGGTTTGTGACTTTTGGGCAAATCACTTTTCTTTCCCTGGGTGTCTCAGTTTTTTCATTTGTAGAATGAAGGGGTTGTAAAATGAAGGCATAGATGATCTCTAGGGTCCCATCCAGCTCTAACATTCTATTATTGTAATTAGGGGCCCATTTTTATCAGGTTCTTTAACACTTTCCCCTTTCCCTCCTTTATCTCTCCAACAAAATTCTGTTATGCTCACCTGCTACCTAATTAACACCCCGATAGGCTTCACACCTGCTGGGGGCTTGGTCTTTTAACCTGAACCCTGACTCTTCTGGGATGCCTGGATGATCCCATATGCCTCTTTAACACAACTGAGACTAACTAGGTTACTTAACAGAGGGTTGTGGTTTATTCCTTGGGGGGAAGTGTTTCCCCTAGGACTAACATTCTAGGTTTACTGCCCTGGAGAACCTTTTGAGGGAAGTTAAGTTGCATTTTGGAGATAAGGCCAGTTTTCCTCCAGGTCAATTTTGATCTTAGCCTGGTTCCCAGAGAAGGGTTTCCAAACTCTGTGTTGTAACCTTGGAGGGGATTTTAGCTATGGTAGATAGAATGCTGGTCTAGAAAGGACAGATGGGCTTAAGGCAGAGATTTGCAATCCAAGTTGGTTATGACTTTAAAACCAAAACCACTTGAGTCATTAGCCTTAGATAAAGATAGTAAAACAATATTGACCTTGAATAGTGCTGTAGAACTCACTCTGCTGCCTTGGTTTATGGGCCAAATAATAACAACTAGTATTTGTATAGCACTTGAAGGTTTACAAAACTTTTACATATATCATCTTCTTTGAACTTTGGAACAGCTCTATCAGGTTTGGTGTTTTATTATTATCCTCATTTTTCCATCTGTCAAATGGAGAGGGTTGGACTAGATTCTAGAAGGTCTTCCAAGGGCTTTTTCCAGCTTTGGAATCCTGTTCTCCTGGGACTCCAGCCATTCTGGAGGGATGTCCAGGATCCAGTGGACCTGGTCTTGGCTGTCTAAGCAGGAGTTCCTGGGGTGAGAGGAGATGCTAATGTTCAGGAAGTGGGCTAGTAATTAGTGAATGGAAACCAAAGCTTCGTCTCTTCTTCTAGACCAGGGATGGGGAACCTGAGGCCACATATGGCTTCTAGGCCCCATGTCCTCCACCCTTGGTCTAGACTTTGCCAGGAAGTGACAGATCTTTCCCCCCTCCTTTTTTATAGGGCAGTTTTGGAAGGAACTCATCTCACTAACAGGGAGCCTGTACCTAATCTGACAGAAAAAAAGAGGTCCAGAAGTAGGAAGGTGGAATTTCTTGGAATATCTTTGGGTCCTCCTCTAGGCTTTGGGAGACAGGACTTGTTGCTCTCACAGTCTGTGAGTGGCTGGATGGCTATGGTAGCTTCTTTGAAAGTCTTTTCTCTTTTAGCTGTCCCTCCCTCTTCCCTCTGCTTGCCTGGGTTGCCCAGGGCTGACTTTCATGTTGGTCTGCATTCCAAAGCCATGTAAAATGCAGTCTCCAATTTCCTTTTCCACCCCCCCCCCAAACCCATTGTTGGGCCTGCCCCCCTTCAGATTCATAGAAAAAGATCTGGTAGATTTTTTTTTCATCCCCCTCTAAACCACTCATATTACTCTTGCATGATTTTGGACTTTTTAAGAATGTTCTCAAATCCTCTTCTCTACTCCGAAATACTCACTGGCTGACCACAGGGCTGTGGAATCTCAGGCTGGAAGTTGCATGCAAAAAAATGGTCATTTATCAAGAAAGGACAGATATTTAGAAAGTAAATCTGAAGAAAACTGAGCCTTGAGGTTCTTGGCTGTTGGCCAGAGGCCTCCTGATCACCCTTCTTAATACGACCTCCTCTTCCCCCAATTTGGATGCTTTTCTTCAGTTTCACCTCTCTTGGGGTACTGGACTCTCTTTTGGTGATGGTGGTGGTGGTGGAGGGAGTGACTGTGGAACCAACTGCAGGAAGTGCATGAGAAGGGGCCTGGGGCCTTTCCCAGCCCACCCCATTTGAAAGTGGTTTGAAGAGTGAAGGGGGGGTTGGAGGGGCAGACCAGCAATTGCCACGCATTGTGAATTTACTGCAATCTGCTGTAGACTGTGGGGGAGCAGGGAGGCCTTGTCTCAACTATGTATCTCTCCCAGTATCCCTCTGTGTATAGTAGGCCTTTAATAAATGCTGGGGGAAATGGATAGATAAAATGAATGAGTTTATTTTTCTTCCTTTGTTCCCGTGTAAGGGAGGGGCCAACTCTCCTCCCTTCTTCACCAGAACTTGAGTTTCATCATCATTGGATCAATGAGTCATAGGATTACAGGATTTAGGGCTCAAATTCACTTCACTTGTTTTCCACACCTAGATTGGAGATAGTAGATGGAGAAAGAGCTGACCCTTGATATCTGTCCCTGGAGATTTGGATTCAAGTACTTCCTCTTATTCACCCTGGGCAAATCTCTACACCTCTCAGTACTCCTGGCAATGCTAACACCGAGGTTGCTGATATATGCATTGATGTAGTGGTGTTATGGATAGAGTTCCCTGTACCAATATATTTTGTACCTCCCTTAGGGTAGCCTCTGGGGATACAAAAATCAATGGAGAAACAATCCTTACCTTCAAGAAGCACATATTTTTCTGGAAGGGACCTGAGAGGTCTTCTAATCCCAACCCACTCATTTTATAGATCAGGAAATTGAGATCCAGAAAGGGGCAAGTAATTTACCTAAGGAAGAATAGGTAAGGAAGATTAAAACTATTTCTGTAGTGTTAGAAACTGTAGAATAAGGAGGGAATCTTTGCCTTATAAGGGTTTATAAGATGGAGTAGGGGTAGACAAGATACACATATGTAAAGATAGGATTGGGATAAGGATATGGACTGGGCCTGTGATTTAGAAAACAGTAAAATTGATGTCTAGTGAATAGTAAAGATGGTTAACCAGAGTTCAGAGGAGAGAGATCCCTGTGGGTTAGTCAGGTTTCTCAGAGAAGGTGTGGGATTTCCTGGATGCAGAGAGCCCAGATGGGGAGGACATTTCACCCAGTGGGAACTAGAGGAGGGCTCCAGACCTATTGAGGGAGGACCGGTTTGGCTGGAGCTGGAGGTTGGAGTAGGAAAATCAGAGGTAAGACTCTTAACTGCAGAAGGTAGGGACCAAATTATGGAGGGCATGGAGTACCAGGCCAAGGGAGTTTGGACTTTATTCAGTACGTCATAGGGAAGCCATTGAAGCATTTTGAGTGGGGGAAAATGACGTGAGAGAACTTCTATTACCACCATTTTGCTGCCTCCGTATGTGTTAACTTTCTATGGATGCCTTACCCTAAACCTAGTTCATCTGGTAATGTCTTGCCTCCCTTGAGTGATGACAATAAATGCCCAAATGCCTTATTGACATGGCCAACTCAACATGGGGATGCTTTAATAAAATGACACGGTGTGCAAAATGCCTTTTACATATCAGCCTTAATTATCCTTTTTTAATAAGCTGTATCGTTACAGAAGGGGTAGCCTACAGTGAGCCATCCACATCAGTCAGTAAGAATTTATTAAGCACCTACTATGTGCCAAGCACTTTGCTAAGCTGCCAAAGGTACAAAAAGGCAGAAAACAATCCCTGCTGTCAAGGAGTGCACAGACTAAAGGGGAAAGATAACTGGAAAACAACCTTGAACAAATGTCCTTCGATTCCCCTGTGAAGCAACAACAGGTTTGCTTGTATGTCCGACTGGTCAGGGTCAAGGGTACAATTGGATTGGAAAACACCCCCCAAATATTGGGTACTACCCTAGAGGCACCGGCCAGTTATTCTCTGAATGTATCCTGCCCCTGACTACGTTTAGCTTTCCTTTGGTGTTGGGCATTGGGCCATTCAGTGGTTCCATTGTTTGTAAATTTATGGAGACCTCAGATAAACACTGCGGAGTTCAAAGGAGTGGACCTGTGAAGGGAATTCACTTGCCATTTGTAATGAGGTTACTTATTTAACAGGTTTCCTCTGTCAAACCACTGAGAAATTACTTAAGGGCTTGGAAACCTGGGACATTTTGAACTGTAGTTGGGACTTAAGCGTCAGCATAATTGACCAATTTAACTTAAGTATCAACATTTGCCTGGGGCAGAGGTCAGCCAGCCTGAAAGCCGAGCTGGCCAAAGTCTGTTGCTTTGTGAAGGCTGTTTATTTAGCGCTTTAAGGGGGAACAGCAGGCCAAGATTTGGGAAGTGCTGCAAAGTCCATGTTCTCTTTACCTCTGCTTCCCGCCCCCGGCCCTTGTTTCAAGGGCTTTTAACTAGGTGCTGCTGATGGATGGATTCAAAAGGGCTGAAAATTTGATTATTACACCCATTGTTCAGTTATCCGAGCCTTCTAACCAGTTTTCCCACCTCTAAGCCTGTTGTTCTCTCTCCAGTCCACCCTCCACCATTCTGTCCCAGGAATCTTTCCAGCACACTTCTACGATCTACTCATATACTTTTCTTGGCCCCCTATTGCCTATCAAAGTTCTGTCTCCACATCCTGGGATTCTAGGTCTTTTATGATTTGATTCCAACCTACCTGTTTAGCCTTCTGGTACTCTGTAGCATTATCCCTCTCTATCCTTCTGTTTACATCCTGCTCTCTCCCATTTCAAAGTCTTTGCTTTCACTGTTGGCCATGAATAGAATGAATATTTACCCGATTTACCCCTCCCCCCTCTATCTGTTGAAGGCCCTTCCTTAGAGGCCCAACTTAGATGTCATCTCCTCCACAAAACTTTGGTGATCTTCTCTCTCCTTTGGGAAGTGATAGTGATCTCTCCTGCCTCACATCTTCTAGCACTTTGCCTGGCCCTCTGCTTTGCAGTTATCTTCATCTCTTTGTGAGGGTTATTTGTTTAAGTCCTTTCCCCGCCTTCCCATTAGATCTATTCCTTGGGAGCTGGCTTTTGTTTCTAGCTCAAGCATAAGATGCTTAACAGGTGATTGTTGAATCTGAGCTAGTGAGGGGAACCAGGATTGGGTTAAACACCGAAGGATGGGTAATCCCCAAACCATGAGATTGGGTTTGCTGACTGTAGGTTTCTTAGGTTAGGGTTGCAGGTTCTATTCACTGGTGTGGGGGAGAGATCGGACCCCATTAGTCTTGGATGAGAGATGTTCCTCAGATGACTATATGGGCAGTCCGTGCATACATCGTGGACAGGTTACTCACTTTGCACGTATCTCAGTGGAGAGGTGACAATATCATCTGATATCATCTCTGGCTTTGAGGCCACTTTTAGTTGGGTCTTTGGAAACTTGGGGCTTAGGCAATATACATTTTAGAATTACCAACTCCTTCTCCCTTCCCTGTCCCTCCCCCTACCCAAACCAAAACAAACTCCAGAGTTGAATAGTGATGGAATCATAAAAAAAAATCTCTGATTATATTTTGAGTCCAGTATTATCAACCTATTGTGTGGACCAGTGGTGGCAGGGTAGCATACAGACATACAGAACAGAAATCCTCATTTACTGAGCATGTGGAGGGAGAAGAACTTCTTACACATAAGCATATTTCCTATATAACTTATTCAAAACATTAAAGAAAACAATTGAATTTAGGTAGAGAGGAGGAAAAATTCATTTGGGAAAGCAAACAGTGACAGCATGATATAGTGAATGGTGTTTGACTTATAGCCAGGAAGACCGGTGTTCAAATCTTTAGCTGTGTGTCTGTGGGTCAAGTCATATGACCTCTTTGGGCTCTTCTGTGAAATGAATTCTGTGGTCCCTTGTACTTCTTGCTCTACTAAACTATGATGTAGCCAAAGGCAAAAAGTTACAACTGAGCACGAGGTGTGAGAAAGCATAGAGACAGGTTTGCCTGGTGTCTCTCCTATATACTATGCAGAGCTCATGGTCAGTATGACTTCAGTCCAGGTTCCAGGAGATGCTTTATGGGTAACATTAGAAACCATGATCCTGCCTATAGTGGCAGTAATTATCACAGTACACTAGTATCTCTTTTAGATGGCCAGTGTCTCTCTCTAGAGATATAAGGTCTCTCACTCCCCTATCCCCCATCCACCGATCTCAGAGGATTTACTTGTGGAGATACAGGAAGGATTTGTTAAAAGGCAGCCTTTCTGAGGTGGTCTCTTGCCTCTCATCCTAGTCATTTTCCTTCAGTGGCTCATCTTTAAAAGGAAGGAGTTAACTTTCCTCATCTTTAAAATGGGTATAATACTTGCAAGTGCCCATTTCTCAGGACAGTTGGAAGCAAAGGGCTTTAAACTCTCAAGATGTATGTCCTTGGACAAATTGTTAAACCTCCCCAGGAACTCAGTTTTCTTCTTTGTAAAAGGAGGTTGGATTAGATTATCTCTAAAGCCTTTTTTAGTTCGGATGTTCCATTATAGGATTATAGATTAGAGCCGGAAGGGGCCTTGGAGGTCACCTAGTCCAGCCCCTCAGGTTTAAACGACCTAATAACCTTAAAAAGCTGTATAAAAGTTATTACAATTATTGTAATGTTAGGTGATTGCTAAGATCTAGCACTGACATTCTGTATTTTAAGGAAAAAGCGTGTTATAACAGTAACAGTGAATTTGAAGTCCCAAGAGGTAGGCTCAAGTCCTGGCTTTGTTACTATCCTTGGGAATGTCATTTCCCCTCTGGGCTGAGTCAACAAACATTTATAATGTGCCTGTATACTAGGCATTGTGCTAAGTGCTGGGCGTACAGAGAAAGACAAAACCAGATCCCTGCTCTTAAGAGCTCGCAGTCTAATTGGGGAGACAATATCCTACAACTATGGACAAACAAGATACAGACAGGATAAACTGGAGAGAAAGCATCTGGGTCGGGGCATCTCCTCCGGGAGAGTGTGGGCATGCCTGCTGGTCCCTTAAAAAGACAACTCAGAACTCCTGATTGGTTCATTTTCTGTTAGGCGCAAAGTAAAAGCTGTCTTGTACCTAAATGGTGTTTGTTTATTACTTTGTGCTCTTGGAGGGGAGCTGGGGATCCTGTTACTCACATTTAGGGATACGTAGAAGTCTCCTATACCTCATCTGTATTGGGAGCTTTTCCTGGAGCAACCCAAGGCTGGGGACTGTAGCTCAAAGGAGGGAAAAATCCCTTTCTGGATTTAACTCCCAGGCTTATACCAAGGTACGTGTGAGCCTGAAGTCTTGGGGTTGGGCCATTAGTTACAAATTATTAGTATATTATATTAGGGCATATTAGGGTGACTAGGTCATGCTTTGTAAGTGTTTCTGTAGCTGTGGGAATGGGCTAAAGTAGAGAGAGACTCCATGACCCTATTAGGCCTTATAGCTTAGCACACAAGTAGGCATGTAATTATTGTTGAATGATTCTTCTTTGCTAGACCCTGGAGGCTGGGAGAGGGTGGTGATATCTTTTTTGCCAGACTGGGGTGGGGGGTATGATAAATAAAATTAGAATTGTTTTTCTCTTGATTTGCAGACTGTTGTCTTTGTTGCTGGCTAATGTACCTTGATGAGGAGTTTCTAGCTGTTGCCAGAGTGAGGAGAGGGGATTCTATCATGCTGGATCCTTTTCCCTGCTTAGTCCAGCCAGTGGGAGAGTTTGCAATCTCCCATTCCACTGCCTCACTCTTTCTTTCTCCCAAGTGTCTCTGGAGCCAGACCTGCAGATCTAGACCCAGTAAACAGCATTGAGTCTCTAAGTCTTTGCTTTAGAGCCCTTATCCCCGAAGAAGGCCGGTGGTAAGCTTGTGTGTTGGTGGAGGACCCTGTCTGTAGCAGGATCAGTTTGATCCCTGATTTTGGGAGGCTCTGGAGTGTTTCTTTGACCAGGTACCTTTCTTAGCCTGGGCCTGGGTGAATTGGAAGCAGAGCCTTCCCCCACCCCCCACCCCCCCATCCCCTCCCAAATGATCTGTATTGAATTTCCTTTTCTTTTCCAATTTCATCTTCCCTGCCCTTCTTCCAAACTATGGCACATTTACAATAGGAGCTATTTAACCGCATAGCCCACAGTTAAGTAGCCAGAGGTTAGAAGAAAAAGGCTGCTCTGATCCAGTGGTCCTTGACTTTCTGTGTGTTCCAGATCCCTTTGGTGAACCTAGGGAGCCCTTCTCAGAGTAATGTTTTTAAATGCATAAAGTAAAATACATAGGATTACAAAGGAAGCCAATTCTATTGAAATACATTTGTTATAATATTTAAACAAAAAAAGTTCATGGATCCCTGGCTAAGAACACTTGGTCTAGGATCAATGGAGCATTGACTGAGGTCCCCCAGCTTAGACCATCCTTTATCAAAAACAACTGCAGAAAATTGAACCGAGGGACTGGGAAAGGGATAGGGAAGGGAGCCTATTGTATAAGAGGGATTAATGAGGCAGCCTGTTAGGTGTTGAGAGACCCAGGCTCCTGACCAGTCTGTGCCACAACGCCCCCTTTCAGGGCCTCAGTTTCCTCATCTGTAAAACTAAGAACTAGATCTTTATGGTTTATCACAGCTCTGACCTGTGAGGTGATGACTAGTGGAACCTTATTAATTATGAACATGATTTTATTTTACTGGTTTTTTTTCTCCTGGAATTCAAGAAATTGTCAAGTTTTGTCATTCCTGTCCTGAGGAAGCCAGGCTAGTATGAGAAAGTGTAATTGTGTTGCAGGGGGCTTAACCTTCTCTTTCCCCCCATCCCCTGGCTGGAGGCAAAGAACAGGCAGAAGGAGGGGAAAAGGAGGAGCTGCTCAGGGGAGCCCTGGAGTTAGACAGACCAGGGGCCGTTGGAACACAGGGAGCGATCTGATCTCATAGAGCAGGCCTGGGTGGGGTTTTATGAACCCTTCTTGGGCCCTGTTCTGGCTCTCAGTGTGTTTTTTAAACTCCGAATAGGGGAAACACTTGAACATTTTAAAAAGAGCATTACAAGGAAGAACCGGAGCTGGCAAATGAATCTTGACTCAGGCTGTGTGTTGAAGGAACAGCTCGGCTCCAGGCCCTGAGTGGGAGTCCTAGGGGCAGGGGGCAAACAAAGGAGGGGGCACCAGCAGGAGGAGGAAAGGGATTGAAGAGAGAAGCATGAATGTTGTATTCCAAAGGCTTCTTAAAGCACAGTGTCTTGAACAAAGTGGATGCTGAATAAGGGTTTGTTGAATTGAGTCATCTAATCTGGCCTCTTCATTTAACTGGGAGGAAACTGAGGCCTGGGGAAAATGTTGTGACTTGCTAAGATTATATACGGAGTTAGTGGTACAGCCAGGATGGGCACTCGGATCTCTTTAGCTGCTGAAGGAGGACTACAGAAGACCTTCCACCTTATTTCCTCTAAGATTATAGAGTTAGAATGTAGAGATAAAAGATCATAGATTTAGAACGGGAAGGGACTTTGGGGTCATCTGAGCCAATCTCCTTATTTCACAGTGGAGGAAACTGAAGCCCAGAGAGTGACTTACCCAAGGTCACACTGGCAGTGACAGAATTGGGATTTGAACCTGGGTCCCCTGACTTGAAATCTAGCTCTCTTTTTCTCTCCCCTTGCTTTCTTGAGTTTCATTAGGATTGATCAATCAGTGATCCTTTTTTTTTTTTTTTTTTACTTTTATGATTTGTAAGGTATCACACTAGGTGTCAGCAGTCCTGCCCTTACTGGGCTCATAGTCTGGTTATAGAGATAATGCACGAAGGCTTGGAAAGATAAGTAGCATAAGTAATGTTTGCTAAGTGCCAAATGAGCGTAACAGACAGTAAGTTCTGTCGGAACTTGGGGGAGGGAGAGATGATTGTGGGCTGGAGTGGCCAGGAAAGACTTCTTAGAGGAGGTGAGATTTGCGTTTGCCTTGAATGATGAGTAGAATTGGGATAGGTCCGAAGGAAAGGAGAGTGGACGGTTTGATTGTGGGGGAGGTAGAACTGAAAGGACATTTTAATGCCTGACTGTGGACAGGACCTTGGATCATAGACCAAGGCTATTTTGAGTTGATCCTGTGGGCAATGGGGAACCATCAGAGCTTTTTTTTTTTTCCCATCTTCCCTAGTTTAAAGAAGATGGGAAGTAGGGGGAGTCACTTGGATTTACTGCAGAATACCTGGTATATTTACCTGATAAATCTTTTCCCCACCTGAGGTGGGTTTCCTGTATCTGCTTGAAGCCAGGGGACTGGATTAAATGACCTCATAGGGTCTAATCCAGTTTTAGGACTCCACAGAAGTTGCTGAAGTCAACATGCTTTCCATTTGGTTTCGAGCCTGCTTATTCCTTCACCTCCCTCTCCTATGATCTATCCAACTGCTCCCCCCTTTTTTGGGAGAGAATCTATGGGTTTAATGTGATATTAGAGTCATCCTCACAGCTAGGAACGTAAGGAACTTTCTGTTGCTTGATACAGGTGGAGAAAACAGGCAGGACTTGAGATTTGATCCTGTTGGAATTTTTGGGGCTGGGGAGGTTCAGTCTGGAGCAGATTTCTAGGGTAAATCTGATCAGAGAGGATTCAGGTTTAGCTAATCTTCTAACGTGTAGTCTGTGGATTTTTACTATGAAGCCTGGAGATGGTTAAGAAATCTCCCAATCTGGGAAGGGAGAGGTCAGAGCCTTCACTTTTCCAGATAATTGCGGGAAAATTAACCTTCAGGATGAACTAAGGACCTGACCTTCATTCAGCTCTTGATAGTGTGGGAAGGAGGAGCTGCTCCAGCCACCATGGCTTTGTCCCAAATCAGACTAGGCTGAAGCCGTTTTAAAAGTGGGGTCCTGCCTCTTGCCCTCTCTAGCTTCCTTTGATACCATTCTAGGAAGAGAAAAAACACTGCATGCACAGTAAAATAATTCTCTCTTTCGGTTCTTCTCTCTCCCATTTCTTGCTCCTAGAAAGTGTTGTTTGATATTTGAATTTTCTACAGCTTGTTTGCTCAGTGGTTAGAGCAAGGTACACACGAGGTCTAGGTCCCTATGGCCAACCCTCAACTCTGATCACAGGCTGAGCCCCAGTATCTCACAAATATATGGTTGGAAGTCTAAGGGAGACAAGTCTGGGTGATTCCGAATATATCTACACCCATTGAAACAACTGTTCCAAGTACATGGCCTGTTGGGAGTGGGTCAGGAGTGCCATGTTTGTTTACAAAGGATGCCATTATGAGAGAAAAAGGGACAAATTAATCTTTTGAGAACACCCTGTACTTTGCTATATAGAACTTGGCATTTCCTCTCTCTTGGCTTGTGTGTGCACACATCTATGCATTTGTCCCGACTGCTTGTTGTGGCTTTGTTTTATTTGTCTCTCTCCTCTCCCCATTTCTCTGAAGTCACCATCTCTCCAAATACTTCCTTCATTCATTAACAGGGCCTGGAGGAATTCGTTTGCGACAGTGCCTTATTGGTTCTTCCAAACCCCCGTGCCATGTGGACTGATAAAAACAACTTTGCCTGAGACCAGAGTCCATGGGTGGTGGCATCCACCCTCCCCTTCCCTTTCCCTGTTCCCCTCCCTCTCTTCCTATTCCTTTGGACTTTCAGCCTAGGATCAAGGTTGTCAAAGAGGGAGGCCAAAACTTGGAGAGTTAACTGTTTAATGGCTGTTCTCCTCTGGACAGAGTCAAACCATAGCCAAGAGCCCCTCCGTTGGGGTCAGCCTGTTTCTCTAGGCTGTTTTCTGAAAGGATAAATAGCCCAGGTCATCTCCATTCCCTTAGGTCTGAGAAGTCAGAGGGAGGCAAAAGAACATGGAGGGATGTGGGGTCTGGTGGGCACAGCATTGGAATTTGGAACCAGGAGGCAGTTACAGTTCTGGCTTGGTTTTGAACTTAATGTTCTTTTTTTTTTTTTTTTTTTTTAAGGCAGTTGGGGCTAAGTGACTTGCCCAGGGTCACACAGCTAGTAAGTGTCAAGTGTTTGGTCTGAGGCCGGATTTGAACTCAGGTCCTCCTGACTTCAGGGCCAGTGCTCTATCCTTGCTGTTCATTTTGGAATACCATACTTTTTGGGGCCTTGGTGTCCTCATCTGTAAAATGAAGGGGAATTTTGGTCCCTAAAGTCACTTGCAATTATGACATTTTTGTAATTCTTTGTTCTAACATTTTACATCCTAAGGACCCTTCCAACTTTTGACATTCTGTGCTCTATGTTGGAAGAATTCTTTTTCTTCTTGGGTTGGTAAGGGGTACTTAGTCATGCCCAAGACCAGGAGGCTGGACTGAATGACCCCGGAGGTAACTTGTGGCCCATGGAATCTCCCTTGATATGAACTCATAACCACATTGCATTGTAAGTGGGATTAGAATGCAGAATGGATTTTCAGGGGTGCTCCAAATAGAAAAGAGATCTCCAAACTTACATGTTTATTACTTGCTGTTCCAATCTTTTCCTTCTGCTCATATTTTGTCTTCCTTATCAGCAAATGACCGCATACCTCCTTTATAAAGCAAATGGCCATTCCTCCTTTACTGTTGGAGAGGAAGGTGTGTTTTCTTCCTTTTCAAACATGGTCTACAATGTGATTGCTAATAAATCACACAGTGGCGGGGGACTCTAAAATTATAATTATATAAAATGATAATTATAATATAAAACTTATAAATTCCTTCCCTCCCAAAAGACCAGCCCTCTTTGGGCTCATTCTCTATGTCATGGCCCTAAGGTTTTGTGCAATGGGAACTTCCTCCACTGAGGCAGATGGTGATAGTTTACAATTTTGGAGAGTTGCCCGAGGCTCAGAAAGGTTTAGTGATTTTCCCAGCCTCACACAGAAAATTTCAGATGTGAGATCTACCTTTGGGTCTTTTAACTTCCTTCTGGCACTATCTGTTATGCCCATGCTGTTTGTTACACTTTGCACCTCTCTGTGAATATCTACAGCCACCCTTCCCCACCCCCAGAGAAACCTTTCTTAATCTCCCACATGCAAGTGATCACTTCCTCCTTAAACTGTAAGACAACTTTGTTTCTGTGCCTCATGATATTTGCTCTACTCATATCATGCCTTATTTTGGGTAGCTCAGTGGATAGAACACTGGACTTGGAATTAGGAAGATCTGAGTTCCACTCTGGTCTCAGACACTAATTAGCTATGGACTCTGGGCAAGTCATTTAATATAGCTCTGCTTTCAGTTCCTTCAATTGTAAAATGGGGATAATAAATAGCATTTCCTTCTCAGGATTGTTAGGAGGATAAAATGAGGTAATATTTCTGAAATGCTTTGCAGATCTTAAAGTTTTATATAAATGATTATGATGATTGATTTTGTTGGATGTATACCCTCTGCTAGACTATGAGCTTCTTGACTGAGTCCCTGTCTTGCTTATCTTTGCATCACCATAGCACCTTGCCCATACCTCTGTTAGGTGGTTGGCGTCGACAAATGTTTGTTGACTATACCTGCAAAGAAGAATTTTCCCTACATGTTTAGGGAGGTGATAGGACCTTATTCTCGCCCTCATTTATTCAACTAAATTTTCCTGAGCCTTGGCTATGACTATCTCTATAGGCTCCATTGAAATATAGTGAAAATTGTTATCTCTCCAAATCTTCCAAGTGAATACCGGGGCATGATGTAGTGGGTAACTGGACTTGGAATCAGGAAGACCTGGATGTGAATCCTGCCTCAGATACTTACTAGCAGTGTGACCTTGTAGAATGAGGTAGCTGGGTTTTGTTTTTTAATTTTTTAAAAAAATTTTTAGGCAGTTGGGGTTAAGTGACTTGCCCAGGGTCACACAATTAGTAAGTGTCAAGTGTTTGGTCTGAGGACAGATTTGAATTAAGGTCCTCCTGACTTCAGGGCTGGTGCTCTATCTACTGCGCAACCTAGCTGCCCCAAGTAGCTGATTTTGATGACCTCAGAAGCCCCATCCAGTTCTGTCTGTTATGCCTACAAATCAAATATATATAATATATAATATATATATATATATATCTGTGTGTGTGTGTGTGTGTGTGTGTATATATATATATAGTGGGAAATGGAATTATAGACTAATTTGGCTAAAATGTAGAGTACTTTAAGAGAGTTGATGTGAAATAAGATGAGGAGTTGTAGAGGGAGTTAAGTGCCAGGGTGATAAGTTTTTATTTTATTCTTAAGGCAATAGGGAGCCACAGAAGGTTTTTGAGCAGGGATGTGAATTATTTTGGCAGCTGTGTAAAGGGAGAATCAGAGAAGGGAAAAGACTGGAGGAAGACCAGTTAGGAGGCTATTCCAGTAGTTCCAATGAGTGGTGATGAGGGCCTGAACTAGGATAGTGTGAATGGGAGTGGAGAGCAGAGGAGGTGTTTTAGAGCTACTGGGGAGGGGGTGCAGAACTCACAGGACTTGGCAACTGATTGGATATGTATGAGGTGAGAGAGAGGGGACAATCATATGTGACTGTGAAGATTTGAATCTGGGTAACTGGGAGAAGAGTGGTGCCATCCATAGACACTGGGAGGTGTGGGGAAAGGGCAGGTATGGGAGAGGATGAGTTCTGGGCACACCGAGAAAGCCAGGTAGGCAAGCCTAGAAGGCAGTTGGAGATGTGGTACCAGAACTCAAGGATGGGACTGGGGAGTGCATTCTCTCTCTCCCTCTCTGTCCGTATATATGCTTACATATGTGTGTGTATACATCTATACACATACATATATACATATATACACATCCATCCATCCATATGCACATATATACACATGTATATTTATAGAGAGAGAAACAGACAGACAGACTTGGGAGTCATCATAATATTAATAGCTAACATTTATATAGCACCTACTATGTGTTAGGCACTGTGCAAAGCACTTTAGAAATAGTATTTCATTTAAGATGATATTTGCAACAACCCTGGGAGGTGTAGGTGCTTTTGTTATCCCTGATTGACAGTTGAGAAAACTGAGGCAAACAGAGATTAAGTGACTTTTTTAGGGTCACACAGCTAGTGTCTGAAGGTAGATTTGAACTCGGGTCTTCCTATCTGCTGTGCCAACTACCTGCCTAGACTCATCTATATAAAAGTGATAAATGAACCCATAGGAGGGGATAATAAATAAGTCCAGGAGCTGGACTTCATGGTTATGTAGATTTTGCAAGGAAATATTAGAAACCTGGACCATTTTTTACTATAAGTTGTAAAAATGTGGTGCCTTCCAAATATCTAGCAAGATGTGACTTGGTGGCTGTAATTCTGCATCACAAGCTTGCTGTCTTTCATGGACTGACAGATGATAAATCTTCATACTACAAAAACAAACCTCATAATGTCCTGGAGAACTCAAGTCAATTATCACATTATCACAGACTGAACCATAGCCTACAATCACATAAAAAAAAAAGAAAAAACCGTAACATTTTAAATAGATGTCATTGTACCAAAATACTCATAATCTCTAAGCTACATCAAATGCAAAGCTTTCAAAATATAGAGATCTAGCAGAGGAAATCAGTTTTGAGAAAAGGACTAGGTACATATGATCCTTTTTGTCCCATCTGTTACTGGAGTTGTACCAAGCATGTTTTTTAATGAGCTTACAGAGGATTACATCTTAATACTTTTATTCAACTTTAAAAATTAGCTATTTTATCTATCTGGGCACTATAGTCAGAAGAACATCAAATAGAATAATAACAGGGCTAGTGATTTGCCCTAGGACTATCCTTATTTGAACCTAATCAAAAAATAATAATAATTACTGACATTTATACAGCCTTTTAAGAACTGCAGAGTACTTTACATCAAGGTTTTATTTAGTTCCGATAATAACCCTGTGAGGTAGACAATACATTTGTGAAGCTCAGAGCAGTTAAATGATTTATCCAAAGCCACACTGCAAAGGAAGTATCCAGGATAGGATGACATTACCTAAGGAGAGAAAAGAGAAAGGCGGCATGAGGCACATCCCGTGGGAATACTTAGGCTTAGGAGAAGAAGGATGAAGGTAAGCAGGAAGGAAAGTGAGAAGGAAAACTTAGACGGTAGGAGAAGAACCAGGAGAGAACAGCATCCTGGCAGAAGCCAATGGAAAAGAGAGAGAGAGACAGAGATAGAGAGAGAGAGAGAGAGAGGGAGAAAGAGGGGGGAGGGAGGGGGAGAGAGAGACAGAGACAGAGACAGAGACACAGAGAGAGACAGGAAGAGAGACAGACAGGAAGAGGGAGAGACAGAGACACAGAGAGACAGAGAAAGACAGAAAGAGAGAGACACAGAGACAGAGAAAGAGACAGAGAAAGAGAGACACAGAGACAGAGACAGAGAGAGAGACAGAAAGAGAGAGAGGAGAGGCAGTTGACAAACAGGCAAATGCTAGAGAAAGATCAAGGAAAATTAGGACTGAAAAAAAAGCTGTCAGATTTAGTAATTGAGAGATCAATGGCAACAACTTATAGAGAGCAGTTTCAGTAGAGCTGTGGAGTCAGAAGCCAGATCACATGACAAAGCAGGAACAATGAATAAATTCACTTTTTAGAAGTTTTCAAGTCCAAGTTCACTCCCTGCCCCCTCTACCTCCTCGCCTCCCCCCCAATTCCCCATTGAGAAAGACAGGGAAAAAAAACACAACAAAAAAACATGTTACAAACATGTATTGTCAAACAAAGCAATTTCCTGCATGGCCATGTCCAAAATTAAAACCTATCCTTTCTATCTGGAGATGGGTGCCATGTTTCATCCTCTGGAATCCTGGTTGATCATTGTGTTGATCTTTCCGATTTGTTTGTTTTTACATCATTGCTGTTGCTGTGCAAATCGTTCTGCTCACTTCACTTTGCATCACTTCATGTAAGTCTTCCACGTCTTTCTGAAACCATCTCCTTCATTTCTTAGAACACAATAGTAATTATATCCCCTTCACATACCATAACTTGTTCAGCCATTCTCCATTTGATGGGCACCTCCTCAACTTCCCATGCTTTGCCACCACAATAAGAGCTGCTATATATATATATCTATATATATATATATATATAAAGATATATATATATCTATATATCTATATATAATTTTTTTTTTTTGGTACATATGTTTGTCCTTTTCAGAGGCATTGAATAGATAACTGCTCCCTCTAGGAAGAGTGGGAAGAGATAGCTGAGTCAAAGAAAGGAGGGAGGGAGGGAGGGAGGTAGGTAGGAGAGTGGGAGAGAAAGACAGAGAGACACAGAGACAGAGACGAGAGCCTGAGGGAGAAAGGGAAGGTAATAGGGAGAGAGATGAGAAACTGTAAGGTTATACTTTCCAAGAAGATCGATGGTCAAGCACGCAGTTGGAGGGGTTAGTTTTGTGTATGTTTGTATCTCTTTATCACACATGGATTTATGCATGTACTCATCTGCCTCATTAGAATGCAAGCTTCTTGCAAACAGGGCTGGCACTTTTGTGTCCCTAGTACCTAGCGTGGTGCCTCGAACACAGTAGGTGCTTAATGGTTTTGGATTGATTAATTGAGAAGAAGAGAGAGAGAAGGCTTATAACAATCAGGTTAGAGAACATGTTGGAATCAGAGATTAAAAAAAAAGGACTGGATATGTAAGAAAGGGCTTGAAATATGTCCTAGTATAAAGTGCAGGGTAGCCCCTATAACATTTTGTGGGATTTCCAGCTGAGAGGGACTGAGGTTTTGAGATTTATTTACCCCAGTCCTCTCATTTTGTAGATGAAGAAGCAAGTTGAGATAACTGTGACTTGCTAAAGGTCATATGGGTAGAAATGATGCATTACAGAGTGGAAAGAGCAGGGATTTGGGGTCATAATTTTGAAACTTGGCTCTTTTGTCAGGGGATCTTGGGTAAGTAATTTTGCTCCAGTGGGCTTCCCACTCTTCATCTGTAGAAGGAGGGTCACAGGCTCCCAGAATCCTGCATAGACAGAACTGGAAGGGGTCGTTGAGTCTAGAACCCCTCATTTTAAAAGCGAGGAGACTTAGATGCAGAGGAGTTAACTGATTTTCCCAGTTACACTTATCAGCTGGTGTCTGAGGTGGGATTTGAAGCCCAGGTCTTCCTGGTTCCAAGTTCAGTGGACTATCCACCAGTTGCTTCTGGTTCTGAATCCTATAATCTTAAGTATTAGGACTTGAACTCAGGTCTTCTGCCTCAGTCTGACCGTCTTTCTGCTTTTCCACATTATACCTCTTCCCTTTCTGTTTGTAGATCTCAGACAATATGTAGCTATTGGCACATTGGAGCTGAGTATTGCTGTGTGTGTGTGTGTGTATGTGTGTGTGTGTGTGTGTGTGTGTGTGTGTGCGTGCGTGCGTGCGCCTGTAGTGTCATGGATGGGATTCATACATAGATTCTGCCCGGAGGGAGCAATGCCATCTAAGGTCTCCAGAGCCCAGGTGTTGGGGTGAGTGTCATTCAATATAAGGATATATTGGGAGATAGTGAACACTGTATTTTGAGACAGAAAAGTTGGGTTCTAATCCCAGATTTGCCACCTGTTAGCCATATGACTTTGGCCAAGTAAGTCACTTCATCTCAGCCTTGGTTTCCTCATCTGTAAAATGAGAATGATATTACTTGCACTACTTGTCTCTCAGATTTGTTATGAATATGGAGATAAAATACGTGAACTACTTTGTGACTAAGTGCTGTGTAAACGTATGCTATGTATTGTTATTATTCAGACGTTTCATATTGTTCAAATCCAGCCTTAGACTGTTATTAGGTGTGTTCCTCCAGGCAAGTCAGTTAATGTCTCTGTTCTCTCTGTTTGCTTCAGTTTCCTCATCTGTAAAATGGGAATAATAATAACGCCTACTTCCCAAGGTGGCCGTGAAGCTCAAATAAGATACTGTTGATAAAATGCTTTGCAAACTTTAAAGCACTATATAAATGCTACTAGCTATTAGTATTATTATTTTTAGTCAGTCAAAGAGTGTTTGGTGCCTCAGGTACTGTGAGAAAAATGTAAGGCTGAGTAGCATGGAGACTATTTTCAAAGAACCCATAATCCGAGTGGCAATACTTGGCACGTGCGTATGAAAAGATAAGTAACATCCTAAGTCACTGTGTGATCCATAACTATTATTGTAGAGATATAGAAGATGCAGTGTCCTGAAATCTTTGAAGGCAGGAAACCTGGGTTCAAATCCCACTTCTGATAGGTACTGCATGTGTGACCCTGGCCAAGTTGCTTAACCTCTCTGGGCTCTTAAGACTGTCAGTTGCAGAGCAGGTTCAGACTCCTATTAGCAGAGGCAGTTTCCTCACCTGGGTGTTTTCTCTACCAGTAAAATTACAGGGCTAGACCCTGTGGTGCCGTGGATAGAGCGATGGGCTTGGAGTCAGGAAGACCCGAGTTCAAACCCAGCTTCAGCTTTGTGACCCTGGGCAAGTCGCTTAACTTCTGTTTGCCTCAGTTTCCTCATCTGTGAAATGGGGTAATAATACTACAAATCTCCCGGGGTTGTTGTGAAAATCAAATGAGATAATAATTGTAAAGTGCTTAGCACAGTGCTTGGCACATAGTAGGCGCTACATAAATGTTAGTAGTTATTATTCCTATCTACAGCAAATACTGTAGGGCAGTGGCAATAGACTCAAATAGAAATGAGGGCCACTAAATTGTCCATAAGGATCCCTTCAGGCGCTCACTGACTTAGAAAACCATATATCCACGTTATCTATGTTTTCTTGTATTTTGTATTTATTTTGCTAAGTAGTAGGCAATGACGTTTTAATCTGGTTTGGGCTGTGGTGACGCAGGGGCCACCTGTTCCACAGCTCAGCTGTGGGGGTTCAGAGGATGCACAGGGCCCTGGGAGCCAGGACGGTCAGGACAAGCTTCCCGGAGCAGGTGGAGCTGGAGTCTGCATTGTAAAGGATGGGCAGGCTTAAATGGGCAGCAAGGCAGAGGAAGTGACTGGCATTCATACCTGATGGCAGAGATTAGGGCATGAGAGAGGTATGGAAGCTGTTATCGGTAGATGGGCAGTTCAACAGCCATCAAAAAAGTATCTGGTACAGCACCTTATATTTGCATAACATTTTCCAACCTTTTGAAATCCACTTTGATATCTTTTAGCTTATTTTGTCCTTACCCTACTCTTGTCAAGTAGGTGGGGAGAGTCAGGAAGACCTGAATTCAAATGTGGCACTTACTAACTTTGTGACTCTGGGGCAAAGCCATCTTCCTTATTTTCCTCATCTGCAAAATGGGGATGATAATAATAGTACCTAACCTCCCAGGGTTGTTTGTGAGGATTAAATGAGATAATATTTGTAAAGCTCTGAAAACACTATATAAATGCTAGCTATTGTTTTGAGTTATTATTATTATTATTATTATCAGTGAATCATATATTCTTAAGGTTGGAAGGTATCACAGAGTTCATCTATGATGAACTCTATCCAGTGCATGAATGTCCTCTACAACATATGTGACCATGAATTATCCAGCCTTTGCTTGAGCACCTCCAGGGATGGGCAGGAATGGAGTGGGAATCTCACTGCTTCATGAAGCAGCCAGCCCGTTCCATTTTGGGATAGTCTTATGCATTGGAGAATTCTTAGAATGATTGAGCAGCATTTCCTCCTCCTCCACCCTGCCCACCCCCACCCCAGCTTGTACCCACTGATCCTAGTTTTTCCTTTGTAGCCAGGTAGAATAAACCTAATTTGTTTTTCACATGGCAGCCTTTCAGATATTTGAAGGCTCTTATTTTTCTTCCCTTCCTGGCTATTCGTGTGCCCTCCTCCCCCCAAAGTGTGCTTATCAGAAATATGGCAGGTTGGTATGAATACGCCATATTTCTTGTAGATACATAATTCTCTTATATTAATGGTAGTCACCAAGTCAAGTTAACAAGCATTTATTAAGCGCCTGTTATGTTCCAGGCATTATGCTAAGCCGGAGACAACATGTAAACAATTGTATACATACAAGATAGATACAGGATAAATTGGAGTTAATCTCATAGGGAAGGCACCAGTTATAGTGTCATTTATTGAAAATAAATTTTAGATATGTTTTAGATTTGTACAATAGCAATTTGCTAGGTTCACATTTTATTTTGAACGCAAAAGCATCAGGTATCTTGTTGTAGCAGATGAGGCATAGGGAAGGGTGAAGTTATAGGAATTAGAGATGTGACATACTTGCAAGATCAAGTAGTCCATACCCCTTATTTTACAGAAGAGGAAACTGAGGTCCAGTGAAGGGCTCCAGAAAGTGACTGGTCCAAGGCCACCCAGAAAGAGAATAGATGTTCCAGAATTTGAGCCTGAGTCTCCTGGCTCCAAATCAAAGCCAATGCTTTCTAGAGGTCCCACAACTCCCAGGAAGAACCAAGACTTGAACCTGGGTCTCCAAAGGCCAAAGCTACTTCCTAAGACTTACTTCTACTTTTGTATGGACCGCCTTAAGCATTGTTTGATTATCAAAGTGATTTTTAGCTCAGTTGCCTCTCCTCGGTGATACCAGAACACTCTATCAACCTATCTGTGCTTTTCTTTGGAATTTCCTTCTCCTCTTTTGTTGAGAAGTGAATAGGTGAAGCCGAAATCCTGAAATCTGGAATAATATTTTCAGATATCTTAAAACAACAACAACAACAACAGTGAAATCTCCCTTGTGTCCTTTTCTTCTGGGAGGCTGAATTAGCTGCTTTTTCCTTATACTTGTTTAGGCAAGGCTGTAAGATCTTTTCCGGGGTGGTTTTCAATTCACTTTAATTCAGCGAGCATTTATGAAGCTCCTACTGTTTGCAGAGTACTGTACTAAGCCAGTGGAGGACATAGAATAATCATGATAAGTCAATAGGGAGCTATTACATGTGGTGCACTTTGGCTGCTGTGTCATACACCCAGGCCTGCTCCCCTCCTCAGACTTTGTGCCAGCCCTACTGGCCTGCTGGCTGTTCTGCACCCGTTTCCTGCCTCTGCACCTTTGCACTGGCTGTGCACCATGCTTGGTGTGTACCTTCTCCCCTACTTCTTGGAATCCCTAGGTTCCTTCTAGACTCAATTCAAACACCATTTTCTTCAGGAAGTCTTTTCTGGTACTTCCAGGGTCTAAGGCACCTCCTCCAAGAACTATCTTGTATTTATTTTGTACACATTGGCCACATGCTCACAAATTGTGCACTGTCCCATTATTATGTAAGTTCCATGAGAGTAGACTATGGTTTCAGTTTTGTTGTTATATCCCTAGTGCCTAGAACATCTGAAACACTTAATAAATGCTTGTTAGTTGATTAATTGAGCTATTGTATGGAATCCTCAGGCTGTAGGGTTGGCTGGTTGACCTCCTTTAAAAACACACTATAAAATGCTAGGAATTGCTTGAAAAGGGTTGCAGTTCTAAAAGAGTTATGTTTTGTTTACCATCCAGGTATGTTGAAAGGGGTGTGTGTGTGTGTAGGTGTGTGTGTAGGGGGGAGGAGAGGGAAGCAGTGAGGGAGACAGAGAGGAGAGGGAGAGAGGGGGAGAGAATGAGAAGAGTGGAAAAGTGAGAGAGACAGGGGAGGGAGAGAAAGTGAGAAGAGGGGAGGAGTGAGAGAGACAGAGGAGAGGGAGAGAGAGAAGGAGAGAGGAGAGAAAGTGAGGAGAGAGGAGGAGTGAAAGAGAGAGAGGAGAGGGAGAGAGGGGGAGAGAAAGAAGAGTGGAGAAGTGAGAGAGACAAGAGAAGGAGGCGGGGAGAGAAAGTGAGAAGAGGGGAGGAGTGAGAGAGACAGGAGAGGGGGAGAGAGGAGAAGAGAGAGAGCAGTGAGGGAGAGAAGAGGGAGAGAGGAGAGAAAGTGAGGAGAAAGGAGGAGTGAAAGAGACAGAGAGGAGAGGGAGAGAGGGGTAGGGAAAGAGAGGAGAGGGAAGGAATGAGAGAGACAGAGACAGAGAGAGAAGAGGTTAGGGCGTTGGAATCTGCAGGACCTTTAGCAAGACATGAGCTGACATCCAGTTGAGATTCTTCTCTTTGCAGAGGAGAGAATAAACCTCAAAAGTTAGCCCTCCCTTAACAGTGAACAAAAGCGGTACCTGGAACATTAACACATTTCCAGATGGCCTTATTTTTGGCACATCATTTCTGGCTTGTGCATGGGTTCAGAAAAATAAAAGAAATTTATTGTGTTGACATTGCCTTGTGGCTGCTATGGCACAATTCTGAGATCCTTGGATCCAGATTGTCTGCAAAAGATCCCGGCAAAATTCTTCTGTTTCTTTGGCCTTGCCTGCCCAGTGGCCCTCTCCAGCTAGCCCGGATCTCCTCAACAAAGACACACTCTCTGTGTGTCACCTTCCACTCCAACGAGGGAGACCAGAATTGTCAATCTTCAGTTAGGTAAAACAGTAGCCCAGAATCTGGTTATCAGTGGCTATGCTGTACATAATAAATTGTCTGGACTTATCTACTCATGAACAATTATTGTGTCTCCTTGAATGGCCAATGATAATACTTACGTAGCCTTCATCATGGTTGGCTAATAAGATTGGGAGAAAAAAAAAATAAAAGAATTCAGAAACACTTCACCAGCTCAGAGATTTCTGCTAAGTCCGAGTCGTACTGTTTCTGGGCCACGCAGCCAATGTTCCCCTCTCCCCGCCTCTGTTGGTCTCCTTTTTGGATCAGTAGAGTTACATTTTGGCCTGGTGGAGGGTAGAGTGTCTTAGTGGCAAGGTGAATTAAAGCTTTGCGATTGTCTCCCTGGGGAAGGGGCAGAAACCAGATCAGTTGAGACCAGCAGAGAAAGCCAGTATGGCCAGGAGGCCTGACCCAGCCCTGGGGTACAGGCCCAGCGAGGGTCTCTCTCCCCCACGTTGTCGGCTCTTTCCTTTTTTCATTCTCTGGTCCCCCCCCCCCCCCCCCCCCCCCCCCTCCCTTTTTCCCTCCCCCCCCCCCCCCCCCCCCCCCCAGTCTCATGTTGGTTGCTAATGTTTTCCAGCCAGCCTTGTTACAGGCAGCCTTTCTGAGAACAATGAGGTCATTGTCAGGAGAAGAAGCATTGTTTTCTCATACTGCAGTTGGTCTCCTTGGTCAGGTCTCAGCAACCCAGACAAAGAAGGAGCCCTGGAGAAATCTGGGTCGGGCTCCAAATAGAGCTTTGGTTTGAATTGCCCTCCAAAGTGTATTCCTTGTTTTTTCAGTTTTGGCTTGGGAGGGGGCTTCCCTCCCCACCCCCCCTCCCACCTGAGGCCAGATAGAGAGAGACATTCGAGAACGCTATCCTGGAGAACCACAGAGCTCTAGTGGTTCCAGTGTTACAGGGTGGTAGCTATCATTTAATTCTGTCTCTTCCGCCTTGAAGGCAGGGAGAGGACTCTTCGGGAAGTAGAAGAAATAGGCCCATCAAAAGATGGTGTCTCTTTTTCCTCTGGCCTTTCCTTTTTGTTTCTGCCTCAATAGCTGCAATGTTAACTCGTGTCCAGCGGCTGGGCCTACCTGGGCTTGGGCACACAGTGTCATCATGGTGGTCACCATTTGGGGAGGAAGGATATGGCTGTGGGATTTGGCTGTTCCACTCTTGTTGGAAGCAGCCTGGAGCAGTGGGGTTAGAATACAAGCAGTGGACCCTTGAGACAATGACAGGCCCACTCTGCCTTTAGTGGGTGAGGCTGTGTGTGTGTGTGTGTGTGTGTGTGTGTGTGTGTGTGAGTGTGTGAGCAAGTGATTGCCTGGACACTGCGCAATAGCGACTGCCCCCCACCCCCTCCACCCCTTCTCTCCGTTGGCTGATTAATGTAGAGAGGTGCTGATGGAGGCTGAAGGACGAGGGCTGTTCAGCTGTGATATGGGGTCTCTTGGGAGAGGAGGACGCATGAAGTAGAGGACAGATAAGAGGACTCGGCAGGTCTCGGAGGAGAAGCCATCTGTTCCCAGGGGAAGGATAAGAAATGGAGTGACGCTTCCAGAGTCGTTTTTTTTCCAATTTTTTTTCTTTGTGGATTCTGACTGCGCCTTCTTTCTTCCATTAGTGACCTCTTCTGTTCCTGAGGGTGGCTCTGCAGTTCGAATTTTGCAAGAATTCTTTCTCATTATTTGGGTTCCCCTTCCCCCCTTTCCTGGCAGTGGCAGAGAAGGCTTCATTTTGCCTGTGCTGGGGTTGCTGCCTCCCTGAAAATGGACTGTCAGGCCATTAGCAGTGATGAGGAGTATCATTTGGGGGTGAAACTCCATGAGGCATATTTATCACTGAATACTCAGGCCAGAATGGATACAGGCTCTTCTTTAGAGCTCTGCTGGGGGAAATGAGACGGAGTAGAGAGAGTTGTTCAGTGGACCTAGATTTAAATCCTAGCTCTCTGCCTCTGGAGCTCCAAGGAACCTTACAGGCTGTTTCTTCCAACCCTCTCATTCTACAGATGAGGAAAATGAGGCTCAAGGGAGGTGAAGACATGCCTAAGATTTCACCTCACAGATATTTGAAAAGTTTTGGGCCCCAATCTTACAATGGGACCATGAACCAAAAGTTTATCCTGGAGAGAAAAGACATGGATAACTGTTACGTGCATGCTTGTTGACTAGCTGACCGATTAGAATCTAGACCCTGCTACTTAGCTATCTCTTGTGGCCTTGGGCTACTCACTTCCAATTCTTCTCCATAAAATTAGGGGTTTGGGCTAGATGACCTCCAAGGCCACTTTGATAACTAAATCCTAGAATGCTCTATTGTATTCCGGGAATTCTTCACCTATGGGAATGCTTAAGGTGTTCCTAATCTTGGGGCTGTGAATTAGGTTTTATATTTAAAGTATTTTAATAACTGTATTTCAGCATAATTGGTTTCTTTTGTAATGCTGTATCTGTTACGCGTTTAAACAGATGTTCTGAGAAGGGGTTCAGAGGCTTCACAAAATTGCTGCAGGGGTTTAGAGACACAACAAAGGGGGGAGGGGAAGGGCACAAGTATTTATTGAGTACCTACTATGTTCCAGGCATTGTGCTAAGAGTTTTACCAATATTAATTCCTTTGATCCTGGTAACAACCTTGGAAAGTAGGTGCTATTATTATTCCCTATTTGATGATTGAGGAAACTGAGGCTGACCAAAATGAAGTGATTTGCCTAGGATTATACAGCTGTTAAGTATCTGAGGTTGAATTTCAGCTCTGAGTTTTTTGACTCCAGGCCCCTAGTTCTCTATCTAGCTGCCTAAAAAAAAAAAAAAAAAAAGTTAATAACTCCTAATGTATTTAGTTCCTCTGTACTCATCTTGCTTTCTGTGAGCTTTGCTATATATCCTAATGGCCAGGACATTTTACCTTGGAATGGAGCTAGAAGAGTGTAATGTGGGCAGTACATATTATCCCTATTTAATGGATGAGGAAACTGAACCATAGAGAATTTAGCTGCAGGCCAACCCAACATTTTGCAGATCAGAAAACTGAGACCCAGAGAGGAGTGACTGTCACTGTAACTCCTGTCTTTTGACTTCAACCCCAGTGATCTTTTATATTCTTTCAGTCTGTGGCCTTATTTTAAGGTTGGTTCAGATTTCCTGAAGGTGAGAAAAAAAAAAAAAAGAAAAAAAGAGCATTATATCAGGAACCCTTATGTTATGGCTTACCATCTATGCTTTTTTTTTTTTTTTTTTTTAAACTTGTTTCTCTTCATGATCAAGGAAGCACATTGGCAAGATGTTCCGGTCAGGTTTAGAGACACAGTATATGACCATGGGACAAAGGAAAGCTGAGTGACCCACGTTCGAACCCGTGACCTTGGTCTCGTGAGCAGTTACTTGGGAAGAGGCTTTGGGGGCATGGGTATTTGGATCAGAGTAGGAACGTCATGTTCCCAGGGGAAGCGTCAGGCGTAGCATTCCAGGGCTCGGCCAGCAAAGGCTCTCCCAGAAACCCCAGTGGAGTCAGGCATAGCTATCAATCCTTCCACCACATTGTTGGCCATCTCCAGTTCACAGCGGGCAAATAGGGGAGGGAGGAGGGGAGGGAAGCGGTAAACATCAAGGCCAAAGGAGGGGAATGTAGGGCGGTTCCCATGAGAGAAGGGGAGAGAAGATTCATGGGAAATTCTTCCCGGCATGAAGGTTCCATAGCTTGTGGGAGTATTTCTTGTTCCTATGCCCCTCTCTCCTTTCTCTCCTTCCCCGACAATGATGAAAACCATGGTCTTAGAATCATAGCTGGTCAGAGCTGGCAGGCTCATGTGGACGTAGGGATCCTAGAGGATGCACAGCTAGAAGGATTTTAGAAGCCATC
This sequence comes from Vombatus ursinus, assembly GCF_900497805.2. Lineage (NCBI taxonomy): Eukaryota > Metazoa > Chordata > Mammalia > Diprotodontia > Vombatidae > Vombatus > Vombatus ursinus. The sequence continues at coordinate 4,259,273 of NW_020954571.1, read as the reverse complement.
AAGTCTAATGCCCTCATTTTACAGGTGAGAAAATTAAAGTTAATTGATTTTCCCAAGGTAGTAGTTGTCAGAAGTAGGATTTGAACCCAGGTCTTCTGACCCTTAATGCTATACCACAGTGCCTTTCAAGGGACCTTAGATAATATTGGGTTAAAAATTCCTCTTCTGACACTACCTATGTGACCTTGGTTAAATCACTTAATCTTGTTGTTCTTTAATTTCTTCATCTGTAAAATACGAGGCTTGGACTAAATGCTACAGAGGTCCCTTCCAGCTTGAGCTGTAGGATCCTATGATCTTGGCTACCCCTCAGCTGTAAAATGCTGGTATTGGGGTTCTTCTGGATGACCCCTCAGGTCCAGCCCCTCCCAGCTCTCACTCTTCTTACTGTGAAAAAGCTGTAATTAGAATCCTGTATGAAACAGGTCTCCTGACTCCTAGGTCTGACCTCTTTGTACCTCCTCACCTTGACTCTCTTTTGGTACAAGAATGGTAAAACACCCAGAGGCTAGTCTGCCAGGGTAAATTCTTTGGAATGAGTGACATGGAAAGTGTCTGTGTTTTAGGGTGAATCTGATGGCTTAAAAAAAAAAAAGACTCCTTCCCCAAAAACTCTTTGGAGGAGTTGGTACCTGCTTGTCATTACAATCCTGGTAGGATTGGCCTTAGCTGTAAGTAGAATAAAGGGCTAGCAGCCTTCATGGCTTCTTCCTACCCCTCCCCCAATTCTTTCACCAACTAGCTTATGCCTGAAATTCCACTATTAGAGCATATTCCATTAGCTTATGCCAAATAAGGGATTTAACCCTCTGGCAATGTCACCATTTGTACAGTCGTTTCAGTTGTTTCTTCGTGATCCCGTTTTGTGTTGTCTTGGCAAGGATCCTGGAGTGGTTTGCCATTTCCTTCTGCAGCTCATTTGACAGATGAGGAAACTGAGACAAATAGGATTAAGTGACTTGCCCCAGGGTCACACAGCTAGTAAGTAGCTGAAGCCAGATTTGAACTCAGGAAACTCAGATCTTCCTGGTTTCAGGCCCGGCACTCTATCCGCTGTGCTACTTAGCTGCCCCCGTGTCACCGTTAGGAAGGGGGTAACATGTAAGACTTAAAAGGCATATATAACAGTATGAATGAGTTCATGAGCTCCTTTCAGAGGCCAGCTTTGGATTGGGAATAGGGGATAGGTTGAGAGAACCTGGCTAGGTGGATGGGATTCCATTGCTGAAGGAGGTGGGGGATAAAGGAGTACAGGATTTATTCCTTAAATTCTTTATTCTAGTCCCCTGGCAGGACTTTGCTCCACAGAATACGGTAGAAAAATGAATCTGGCCCCAAGGACAGGTGTGTGTTCTCTGCTTTATTCTTGGAGGCAGCCTCATTCTTTTTAGCAACAACCCTTGCTTCTCAAGGGTAAGGTCCATCTTCACCAGGACTGGGCTTGGGCAAATTGGTTGAGGGGGGAGGGAGAAAGTGTATTGTTTGATGGAATAATAAAAATAAATGGTGGGATCCAATGGAGAGATGAAGGTGGGAGGATGGTAGACCCTCAGCTTTCCTCAGCTAGCAAGGGGCCCATGAAATGAGCCATCTTTTTTTCTGGGCGCTTGAGATCGGTGGTTTATGTAGAGAATGAAAACAAAAGAATGATTTAAAAAAATTATTATTTCTTATTTTTACTTCTCAATTGACTCTGTGTTTAGCAACTCTGGATTTAGCCATCTCATCTCTCCCTTCCCACCTCTCAGCTGTCTCTGATGCTCCTGTGGGCAGATGGGGCTGGGGAGGGGTGGGGGAATGGCACCTGAAGAGATTTCAGGGTGCCACAAGGACAGCTTAAGCAGTGGGTCCCTCATAAAAAATGGCAGAGGGTAATGGGAGGAGCCTTGGTCTGAAGAGACCTGAGCCCTGTCACTCTAGTTCCAAGCAATGTGAAGGAAATTGGACCAGACAGTCTCTACCCTTCCAGCTCTGACATTCTACCGTTATTTTCTACCATTTAATTTTCTTAGATTCCTTTTTTGGTTCACCTTTCATGTTCTCAGCTTCCCTCCCTCTCTGATGTTCCATGTTCTGTGTTGTAACATTAACCTCTCTGGGCCTCAGTTTCCTCCTCTGTAAAACAAGGCCTTTGGAATGTATGATCTCTAATGCCCCTTCCAGCTTGAAATGTATGGGCCTATGATTCTGCATTCAAAAGGTCCCATCTAGCTTCAGCGTTCTATGTTATGTGGTTCTAGGCTTTACATGTGATTCCTTCGCCCCATAGTATGACTGGTGGAAGTCACGTGAGTGCTGCGTTTTGAACTTTGGAAGACAGGAGAGGAGATAAGCACGGGGTGCTGTTAGGAAGTTAGTGCAGAGCCCGGTTGCAGTCACCAGGGCAGGGAACGTGAGCTCCCATCTCAGCTGATGCCTTTCTCACCCCTGGGAGCCTGGAGTACAACCTTCTTGCCACCAGGCCTGCCCCAGCGCCCTGGGCAGCTGACAATTGCTCAGTTCCTGGCAGGAAGAACCTGGTACCTGTCAACTTGCAGCCTCTGCCAGGTTGCAGCCAAGTGGGTAGGATTTCTCCTTCCTTGCATATTCCCTCAGGGCAAGCAGCTTTGACAGAGAGGGATTAGGGGAGTGGGAGGAGCCTGGGGTGGAGTGGAGTAGGGGTGTGGTGAAGCAAACCCAGGTGTGGCCAATCATAGCCTCTTCTAATTAGAACTGTGCTCTGAGGAGGTTTCTTAGTTTTTGAAAACGGGAATTTTTGTTCTCTTCAGTTTATGATGCATTGATTGATCCCATAGCAAGCCTGGGGGAGTACAAAGAGCCCTAGACCACAGCATTCTCTCCATTCATTGTTCTGGGTCTTGGTTTCCTCATTTGTCAAATGAGGATCACAACACCTGCCTTGAGATTGACCTCAGAGTAGCATCATGTGTTTTCAGTGTAAAAAGCCGATTTGAAGTGATTTGAAAAGCTAAAATCAGTGTATGATCATAAGGTTGTTATAATTCATCATCACTTTTGGGTCTTGTTTTTCTTTGACTCCTGCTGTGATAAACCCACAAAAAGATTGCTGTGGTCTTAAAAATAAATACACCTGGGTTTGCAGATACCTGAACAGGGGAAAGGAATGTCCCCCTCATCCCGATTTCACTAAATCCCTCTTTTCCTAAATTTAAGGAGCAACTTAAGTACCAGCTTCTGTGGGAATTCTTTCTGGAACCCCTCAACTGCTAGTGACCTCCCTCCCCCCTACAAACTACCATTTATTCTCTTTATGTTTATTCTGTGCAGGCTTATATGTGTCCTTGTTGCCTACCCTTCCTCCCTCCCTCTCTCCCCTCTCATTAGATTGTAAGGTCCTTGTGGGCAGGCACTATTTCCTTTATGGGATTTATATCACCAGTGGCTGGCACAGTCCACAGCAGCCTTTAATAAATGCTTCTTCATTCATTCATTCATTTAAAGAAGAGGAGGATAGGATGAGAAAAGGAGGACAGAGAAGGTTGGGTATACCTTATTCTATTACAAGAGTTGGAGGGGCCTTGGAGGCCATTGATTCCAAACCATATCTAAGCAAGCACTTGACAAACCTTACAATACAACTATTAGATGCTATTATTACTTAGATGACTTTCCTCAGTAGAAGCTCTGGGATTTGAACACAGGATTTCTGGTGTCAGATCGAGATCTCTTCCTATCAAATCGGTGTGGACTGCCTGCTCACGAAGCTTACTGAGCCATTTCGTCAGGGATGGGATACCTGAGAAGGAATCTTCTGGCCTTTCACCAACATGGTTGCCCTCCGTGTATGCTCTTCAGTCTGTTAATGACCTCTGAGAATGAAGAATGAACAGCACCAACAGCAATGACCTTCCTAAGGGAGGCTTCAAGAACTGAATCTAGTAGAGTACTAGGTCTGACCAAGGCTGTCTGTCAGTCAATCAGCAAGCATTTATTAAGCACCCACTTAGTGCCCGGCACTGTGCTAAGCACTGGGGATACAAAGAAAGGCAAAAGACAATCCTTGCTTTTAAGGAGCTCATAGTCTGATGGGGGAAACAGCGTGCCAAGAGCTATGTAAAAAGTGGAGATAATAGTGGCACCTGTTCACAGGGTTGTGAGGATCAGATGAAATAATATTTGTGAAGTGCTTCACAAACCTTCAAGTTCTCTGTAAATGCTGTTACCAGCTCTTGTGGCTGCCATATCAGACTTTTAATTCGCATTGATCTTGTTTCAGTATTCATCAATATTCATTTTCAAATTTCATGATCTTTTCACCCCTTCCTCCTTCTGAACTTGGGACTTCTGGAACCAGATAAGTGGATTATGTCTAGTTTCTCTCTTCCTCTTCCCCTCCCCCCCCAGCTAATGACCAGTCTGCTCTAAGGAGTACCTTCCTTATGTCTTGATCCCACCCTTGGGGAATACTCAGGTCTTCTGGGACCCCCAAACTGACCATTAGCTAATCAGCAGATAGAGGCAACTAGGTGGCTCAGTGGATAGAGTGCTGGGCCTGGAGTCAGGAAGACCTGAGTTTAAATCCAACCTCAGACATTTACTACGTATGTGAACCGGGGTGAGTCACTTAACCTCTGTTTGCCATGGGAGAAGGAAATGGCAAACACAGAGATGACCAAGGGTCATGAAGATCAGACATGACTGAATGATGGAGTGACTGAACAATGACATATCAGCAGATAGAGAAGTTCCTCTTGGGGGTTATACTTGGAAGAATTATTGGTGTGGTGGCAAGAATGCTGGATTTGGTGTTAGAAGACCTAATGTTGAAGTCTAGGCTCTGTTAATAGACTGTGGACGAGACCTCAGTTTCCTAATATATAACATGGTGATGTTAACATGGTGTTGTGAGGGGAGGGCTTGGTAGGCCTCATTGTTAGGCACTACATACTGATGTGACGGGAAGAGATCTCAATTGGATGCCAGAAATCCTGTATTCAAATCCCAGAACTTGTACTGGGGAAAGTCATCTAGGTAATAATGGCATATAGTATTTGTATTGTGCTTTGAGGTATACGTAGCACTTTGCAAATCTTCTCCAATCATAGCCTAACCACCACAGTTTGGATGTAAGAGCTATTATTGGTCCCCATTTTTACAAATGAGGAAACTGAGGCAAAGTTTAAATGGCTTGCCCAGAGTCACACAGCTTGGAAGTGTCTGAGGCTAGATTTGAACTCAGGTCTTCCTGATTCCAGGCCCAACACTATCTCCCTTGTGCCAAGTAATAGATAGGAATAGATGATGGGCCCATGCAGCTCTAAAGTTTATAACCCTAAAATATAAGCCAAATGAGTAGCACTCGGAAGCCTTGAGGAGTCTGGGGCCTAGGTATTACACTCAGCAGCCTACTTCAGACCAGGCAAGAAGATGTTTTACCTCCAAATTGTGGTGTTTTGTTTTTTCCCCCATTGCAGGTTCTGTCTGGCTGTATAGGACAAAATATTTCCACAACGTCAGTGTTATGGTACAAACACCATTCTGGAATCAGACATGCGGGGTGTTTAATAATAGTAGGACCGTAGATTTAGAGCTGGAATAGGCCGTAGAGGTCATCTCTAGTTCAGTCTCTTCATTTTCCCCATGAGGAAATCGAGGCACGCACGATTAAGAGACTCTTCCCAAGGTCACACAATAAGTGGTAGTTCTGAATTTGAACCCAGTTGCTTGGAATCTAAAGCCAGTATTCTCTCACCCTATATAATATGTGTCATCTTAGAGTAAATCTCTGGTACCATAGATGCTTACAAATACGTATTTAGTAATAAGCTGCAGTGCCCAGGAAAGTATTGGGGGAAGATGCCACTGAGTTTAGTGACCCATCTTGAGAAATAATATTTGCACTGGATTTCTTGCTTTTTAAATTAGATTCTGCTGTGGTTTAATCTGTTGTGGAAGAGGGAGGATAGGATAGATAGAGGGCTCTTACTTCACAGTGGAGATGGAGGTACCTTAATGAAAAGATTTGTTCTGTAAAACTTGGACTCAGACAAAGGGCCTCACCCAGGGACCTAGAAAGCCACATGTGGCCTCAAGACCTCAGTTTTCCTACCCCTGGTATAAACTCTTTAGCTTGTCATTCAAGGCGCTTCATAATCTGGCTCCCACCTTTCATTCCACCCTTAATTTTATATTACTTTCCTTTGCAAACTGTACATCTCAGCCAAATGGGAACGCTGGATGTTCATCAAACTTGATCTTCTCCCTCCTGCCCCTTTACCTTCACAGAAGCTATTCCTCATTGCAGGATTCATTCAGCCTCTCATCATCTCTACCTCTCGGAGCCTTTGTCCTTCAAGGCCCAGATGAGATGTTAGCTCCTCTGCTGCAAGTCTTGTGTGATCCCTCAGTTATCAGCCAGTGCTCCCTTGCTTTCCATCATCATTTCTATCCTATACTTACCTGTGTCTATATTAGCCAGTACATGCGTACCAGTGAAATGTAGACCTTTTTTTTTAGGCAATTGGGGTTAAGTGACTTGCCCAGGGTCACACAGCTAGTAAGTGTCAAGTGTTTGGTCTAAGGCCAGATTTGAACTCAAGTCCTCCTGACTTCAGGGCCAGTGCTCTATCCGCTGTGCCACCTAGCTGCCCCAAAATGTAGACTTCTTAAGAGCAGAGATTGTCTTCCGTTTTTGTCTTTATCCCCTACCAGTGCCTAGCACAGTGTCTTCTGTACAGTAGAAACTTGAATTGAATTGTACCTGTTTGTGCTTCAAGCCAAGTTGCCTTCTCCCCTGTGGTCTCCCAGTGTTGCCCCCTTTGCCATTTAGAGATTGAGAAGGATCCAAATCCTATTTTCATTCTCTAATTGGAATTTGCTTTTCATTTTCTCAAACTGCTTTTTTTTTTTCATCACTGAATCCTTTCTGGTCTCTGCTATCCTGAGGAGGCCCCAAATTCAGCCCCTAAACAAACTGAGACAGAGCCAGGGCTCCTACCAAAATAAACTGGGGTACACTGTCTGGTGCCTGCTAGCAAGCAGCTAGCGTGCAGAGCTGGGAATGGGAACCCAAGCGACCTGGAGCGGGCCTAGAATAGCAGAGCTGGAGTGTGCAGGGCGGGGAGTAGGAAAATGGGAAAGTTGGCAGGGAGGTAGGAGTTAAAGCTTTCCCCGGTTACTATAAACAACAGCAAGGAAGCCAAACAGTAACTTGGATGTCTGGAGGGGGAGTGTCCACCTGAGTTCTTTTGAGCAGACAGGCCGGCCGTCGGTCTGGGTCTGGCATCGAATGACTTCAGTGAGGCGCTTTGTGACAGTTCTGGGATCTGGCACACACATGCCTGGGTGGCTGAGCTTCCACCCTGCCTCCCTCTGCTTTTATAAAGGAACATTGAACTCCGGCATGGTGCTCTGGCTCCTGGGAGGCTTTTGGAAGTCCATCCCTGGGAAAAAAAGCCTATGGCTATGAGTGAAAGAGCCGTCCTTGTGGACGTCGTCTCTGCCCGATGAGATAATCTTAGGGCCCTGCTGTGAAAACAGAAGGAAGGGCATGAAGATGCTCATTCCCCCATCTGCCCCCCAGCCCAGGAAAGCAGTTGGCAAAACCGCAGCCGGCTGTATTGCTGTCTCCTGCTGGCAGCCACCTAGCTAGTAATCAGCTGAAGTCAGTACCACCCTGGAGCTGAGGCCCTGTTCCCGCATAGCATCCTGAGTGGGGTTTGGAAAAGTATTTTGAGAACAGAGCTGGGGCCACCTTAAGACTCTGGGTCTAGGGACACATCTTGGTGAAAGATTAGTCAGTTGACTGGTGGGTGAGACTTGATTATGTGCTTGGCCCTGCTATGGGTGACAGGGATGCTGTGGGGAAGATAAAAACTAACTCTTAAGGCATTGTCTATCCCCTCGAAATGGGGAGATGAGACGTATACCCATAAAACAGTCAGTAAGCCAGAGGTAATGTGGGTGGTGAAGAGAGAGCACTTGCCTAGAGACAGAGCTTAGATCTGGAACTGGAACTGGCCCCTAGAGGCCCTCTCATGGCGATGACGACTATGAAACTGTGCCTCATCCTGGGTTTCCTAGGGGGGAAGCATCACAGGTGAGATTTGAGCCCATGAGAAGCTTGACTTTTGCTAGCTCTGTCACTTGCTAGGTCACCATGGGCAAGGCACATAACTTTTCTAGGCCTGTTTCCTCATCTTCATAATAAAGGGCTTAGATTAGAACCAGAATTCTTAATCTTTTTTTGTTGTCATGGACTCCTTTGACTTTCTGGTGAAGCATGTGGACCCCTTCTCAAAATAATTAAAAAATTCATAATTGAAGGAAATACTACATTTTAATTGCAGATTAGTGAAAATAAAAATGAAACTTTTTTCCCCATTCAAGTTCATGACCCCCTGAAATCTTTTCATGGAAGGGGAACGGGCAACGGGAAGGCTAAGGGAGTAATCATTTATCCAGTGCCTACTGCTGTGTGCTAGGCACTGTGCTAAGTGGTTTCACAAAAACTTAATTTGGTCCTCAAAAATAATCCAGTGAAGTGGTAGTAGTAGTGGTAGTAGTGGTAGTAGTGGTAATGGTAGTAGTGGTGGTGGTAGTGGTAGTGGTGGTGGTGGTGGTGGTGGTCGTGGTGGTGGTGGTCATGGTGGTAGTAGTGGTGGTGGTAGTAGTAGTTATAATAATAGTAACAAAAATAATGATAATAGCTAACATTTACATAGCACTTACTGTATGTCATGCACTGTGCTAAGCACATATTGTTATTTCATTTGATCCTCATGACAATCCTGGGAAAGCAGGTGCTGTTATTATTCCCATTTTATAGTTGAAGAAATTGAGGCAGACAGAGGTTAAATAACTTGCCCAGGTTAAGTGTCTGAGACTGCATTTGAACTCAGGTCTTCTTGATTCTAGACCCAGAGCCTCCCAAGGGGTTAAGAATTCTTGAATGCTAGGTGATCCCTCAGGTATCTTCTAGGTCTAAAACATGTGATCTTGTGTCTGGCCCATAGTAGGCATTTAATAAAAGACTTTGGATTGATCCTATGACTAGAGAGCCTTACAGTCTCTTTCTGTTCTGAAATGTATTCTGTGGTCTTTGTGGTGCTTGAGCAAGGAGGAGTCTTTAATGAAGGCTGGGCCATCCCCTGTAGGTATGGGTAACCCCGAAGGCTGCCCATCCATCACTCTTCCTTTCCTGGCTGGTTGGTGAAGGGGGGAGCTGGTGTTCAGGAAACCCGCATGTAAAGGGGCCACTTCCAAACAAGGCAAGAAGGCCAGCTGTGATCTTAGCTGTGGGTAGTTTATCCACATGTCGGGACAGCGAATGATTTAGGGGACAGTCAGTCCCACTGCATCGACAGGGGGCTAATTTATGAACCTGAATAAACAGCACACGCTGTCTCTGTTGTATTTTGCTGTGACCCCACTGACTTCCCCTGCATGGTTGCAGGGGCGGAAAGGTCTCTGGTGTGCTTCCACCTGGTGCCCACGGCCCTCTGCTTGTTCCATGTGGCCAATGTAGGAATCAAAAGGGGTGTGTGTGTGTGTGTGTGTGGGTGTGTCTTTCATCTTTGGCTCCTGGCACTCTGAAGGCTCTCTGAGGATGCTTGGGCAGTAAGTTTCTCCTCTGGGGCAGCATCCTGCTGACCTGTTCTGCTCCACAGCCCCTATCATGAGGGCGCTTGCTGTGGGTCTCCCATCCTCAGCCTTTGTGTTTATGGCCCATTAACTGAGGCCAAAGCAAAATAATTACTAAACTCAGCACTTACTTAAGGGCCTTTGATCCAGGGATCTCCAGAGCGATTTACAAATCAGGACAAATATGAAGTCGTCTCTCTTCTTCCCCCTCACCACCATGGTGCTGATCAGACAGACAAGATTAGAATGAGCATGATGGGAACTCCCCTGGAAAGAGCATTGGTGTCAGATCTGCTCTGATACTGACCAGAGATTCTATGTTCTAGTGCCCTATCTAGCTCTGACTTTCAGGGTTCTGTTTTGACTCTGATAGTCTGTGTTCTAAGGGCCTTTTTAGTTCTAACATTATACATGCTAAAGTCTCTTCCAGATGTGATGCTCTATGTTCTAAGGCCCCATCCAGAACTGATATTTTATGCTCTTAAGTTTCTTTCCAGATCTGGCGTTCTGTGTCCAAAGGGCCCTTCCAGATCTGATGTTCCATGTTCTAAGGTCCCTTCCAGTTCTGACATTATGTACTTCTAAGACTCCTTCCAGTATGACCTGGGGCACATCACTTTCTCATTCTGGACCTCTTCTTCCCTATCAATAAAATGAGGGGTTTGGGATTAGACAATCTGTAACTTTCTATGAAATTTAATCAGTTTCTTTCATTCTTAATTGAGGATTAAGGATGTCCCTCTATCTCTGTGGAAGGGATAATGAGTTAATATATGCATGGTTGGGATAGGAGGGGAATATCCTGAGATACCACTATCCTTATGATTGTTATTCTTGTTACCCTAACTTGTTTTTTTATTTTGTTTTGGCGAGACAATCTGAGTTAAGTGACTTGCCCAGGATCAGAACACAGCTAGTAAGTGTCAAGTGTCTGAGGCTGGATTTGAACTCAGGTCCTTTTGATTCCAGGGTTGGTGCTCTATCCACTGTACCACCTAGCTGCCTCCCCTAACTTCTAATCATAACTAAAACACCTGCCCTTTAGGGGATTACAGCATAAGCCTGAGAAGAAACCTAGAGAATGCTGCCAGCAGCTCCCTTTACTGGAGCTCCTGGACCTGCCTCCACATCATCCAATCAGAAAGCAATTAACAATCACCTATTTTCACTGCTTGTGATAACCTTTCCTATTCATTTGAATGAAAAAGGTCAATAATATTTAGACAGGTTGAGAGCACCTGCTTTCCCCGGATATGAGTGTGTGTGTGTGTGTGTGTGTGTGTGTGTGTAAGAGAGACACACACACACACACATACACACACACACGGAGGGGGGAGAGAGAGAGAGAAGAAGACTTAACAGCTAATCCTTTAATTTAGAGTCAGAATGATTCTGTTCCTGTCAGCTGAAAATTGGGACTGAATGTGGTTTTATTACAGTAGAGTATTATTGAATTGTGGGATTTCTATCTGTCTTACTTGGGTATGTGTGGATTTGGGTGAAGAATGGTAATAGATGGTCCCCTTCTCAGTTTGCTGATGGCATGGTTGTTCACTCTTCCTCCCTCCTATCTCTTCTCCCCTATCTTGACATGGCTCTAAATCCTAGGCATGTCCTCTGCACTGCAGCCTAGAGCTTGTAATTAGGTAGTACCCAGAGTCTTTACTTTTCAGTGATATCCTAATTTTACTCTAGTAATTTGGGTTCATGCCTTATGTCTTCTATTAGACAGTAGTCTCCTTGAAGACAAGAAGTGTATCTGATTTTATCTTTGCATGTCCAGTACCAGGCAAGTGCAAGGCCTTGCGCAATTTAGCTGTGTAAGACTTGTTAGGTTGAATTGAATTTGTAAGGTGATTGGGAATCTTCATTTTTCTCCATGCTGGGAGTCAGGATAGCAGGGCTTACTATAATCCTACTTAGGACCAACAAACTTCATCACTTTGGATAAATGCCTTCCCCTCTCTTGACTTCAGTTTCCCAATCTGTAAAATAAAAGTCTCTTATAGTTGTAATAACATGTTTGAAAGCTCTCCTCCTACTCTAATGTTCTATGTTCTAAGGTTCTTTCTAGCTCTGAATTTCTAGGGTTCTAGGAATTTGTGACCACTTCCTTCTCCTCCTTCCCTATTCATCTTTTAACCTCTGCCCATAGCTATCATGCAGACCCTGCTTTAAGTTGATCCTTGGTGCCAGACCTTGGTTTTCTATATTATAATACTTCAGGGAGCTGGGGAATGTCACACTTGACTCCCTGAATTCCTGACTCAGCAACAGGGCAGGAGGCAAACCAGAAGAATTTATATAAAGCCACCCCAACCACACCTCTCTGCCACACTCAACAGCTGGCTTTTGAGGGTGTCTTTGCATACCAGGCTGTAATACATTTGTGGTAGAAAACAGGCTCTTTGTTCGCAGGTGACTCAGACACCAGATTCCTGTGTTCTTGTCATGCCCAGGAACCCCGGGGTTTGTAAAGCAGTCTGAGTATAAAGAGGTCTAGGAAACAGCATTTGACTTCTGCTGGGACTCTTGGGTCCTAATTTTTTTTTTCCTGTCCTGTATCTTTGCCAGTTAGTTGAAGTCAGCCTTTAATTGTGGACTGAGGGGGACAGCTGAAAGTGAAATTTGTGGACTGCATCATCTTTTTGCCTTTCCTCTCTTTGTTGGATACCCCCAGCTCCTCCTGTGTCTTAGACTGAGCCTCTACTAGAGAAGGCAAAAGGAGGAACTGGGACCAGGCAGTTTTCTTTTGTGAAGGAACGGAATGGAAGAACATTGTACTTAAGAGTAAGGAGGCCTGGGGTTCAGCTGCCATTGCTGTCACATATGAGACCTGTGACCTTGGGCAAGTTTCTTTTTTTCTCTGGGCCTCAATTTACCTCTCTGCAGAATGAAGGAGCTGGACCAGATGATTTCAAAGGCCTCTTCTAGATCTTTAAAGAAATTTAAGAGTTAGACCTTTGTAGATGTTTCTTGGAGAGTAGGCTAACTACTTAGTAGCTAAAGAAGGAATAGGTTCTTGACTTAGATAAAAGTAGAGGTGTGCTAGTAAATGACAATCAGTCAATCAATGAATAATCAAGCCCTGATTTGTGGCATTTGCTGATTTTTGAGTTGTAGATGCTTACACTGAAAATTAACAATCACCTCTCCAGTTCAAGCTGGCTCCAGTGCACTCCTGCGATCGTCTATTCTTGCAAAATTAAGTTTCAGTCATTCCACTAGATCCTACCCACTCAAGGTCATAGAGTTAGGAAATAGTTGGCCTGGTGGACACTTTTTATTTTTTTAACTTAACACAAATCTATTTAGTCTCACTCCCACTCCGTTACCCCGTTGTGGGGGAGGAATTGAAAATAAAAACTGAAAAAAAAACTCTTGTATCAAATATAAATAGTCAAACAAAACAAATTCTCTAATATTGGCCATATCCAAAAATATATTTCAGTGTACACCCTCAGTCCATCACCTCTCTGTTAGGAGATGGGTAGCAAGCTTCAGCATGAGTCCTCTGGAATTATGGTGGGTCATTGCATGGATTATAGTTCTTTAGTCTTTCAGAGTTGTTTGCTTTTACAATAACTGTTGTTATTGTATAAATTATTCTATTTCCTGGCAGATGCTTTAGAAATCATACAGTCCCACTGGCTCCTTTTACACATAAAACAACTGAGGCCCACAGAAGGGAAAGTGACTTAATTAAATTGGCGGAGACTCCAAACCTATATCTTTTGACTCCTAATTCCATTCTCTTTTCCATCTCACTGTTATGTTTCTCCTAGAGTAAAGTCATGGCTGAGAGGAAAGCGAACAGGTAGAGAAGTAAGGGTAACAAGATATCTATTAGATAAGTGAAGAATGATTGTAGGGAGATTCATAAAAGATCATCAGAAAGGCCCTTGGAGTCCCTCTAGTCTTATTTTACAGATGAGCTTGGACAAGGCCGTGTGAAAGGTAGTATGACACAGTGGAAAGAGCATTGACTTCTGGAGTCAGAGGATCTGAGTTCAAATCCTGCATCTGCCTCTTAATTTCCTGGGTGACCTTGGGCAAGTCACTTAACTTCCGTAGTCTTCATTTTCCTCATCTGTAGAATGAATGGGTTGGACTAAATGAGTCGGTTCCCCCCACCCTCCCTTCAGCCCTAGAGCTATCATCCTGAGCCTGCCTGTACAAGAATTTTTCCAAAGCAGTGATAGAGTTAGGATTTGAATCTAAACTCCTCTGGCTCTAGGTCTCCTGCTCTATTCACCAAGCCACATTTCAAGCATGATCTAATCCCTTTGTATGTTGTTTTCCCCATTAGACTGTGAGCTCTGAAAGCAGGAACCTTTTTTGGTGGGTGTCCTTTCTTTGTATTCCCAGTGCTTAGCACAGTGCCTGGTACACAGTAGGAGCTTTATAAATGCTTGTTGATTGATTGACTGGCCTTTCGAATTAGGCTCTTTGTATATTCACTGGATTTTTGTTGTGTCGTTTCAGTTGAGTCTGACTCTTCACGACCCCATTTGGGGTTTTCTTGGCAAAGATACTGGTGTGGCTTCTTCTCCAGCTCATTTTTCAGATGAGGAACTGAGGCAGACAGGGTTAAGTGTCTAGGTTAAGTCTTACCTAGGAACACACAGCTGGTAAGTGTCTGAGGCCAGATTTGAACTCAGGAAGATGAGCCTTCTTTATTCCAAGCCCCGTGCTGTAATCTGCTGCACCACTTAGCACTCACTGATACTTGTTTTTAAATGTGAAGGAGGAAAGAGTCCTTCCCATTCCTTATCTCTACTCACTGCCGCCCCCACCCCCCTTCCCCTTTAGCTACTGGGTTGCTAGTGAGAGGCTGGAGTGAACAATTGAAACTTAAATTAATTGTGGTGTGGTGTTTATTTTATTGTGGATGCATAATGTATGATGAAGAGATGTGAAAATAATTAAAGTCTCAACTAGACTGCATGGATTCATTCATTATGGAATCTGGGTCAGCCACTGCCAAAGAAAACAAGGGGAGGGGGGAACAGGATGAGAAACCAGGAGTTCAGAAATGCTGGGGCCACATCATAGCAGTTTCATAATGGGTATTTAAACTGGTTAAGGAAAACGAATTGTTCTCTTTGCCTTTCCCTTCCCCCCTCCCCAACAAAAACAAAACAGCCCTCCTGGAGCCATGTTTAGCAGAAAAGAAACAGAAATAGCCATGAATACCCTTGTAACTGTTGGGGATTTGTCCTCCACACCATTATTGTGAGACTTTTGTGCGTTTGTGTGTGTGTGTGTGTGTGTGTGTGTGTGTGTGTGTTGGGGATGGAGGTGGTGTCAACAATGAAAATAACTGCCATTTCTATCATAGTTGCGACCCCCTCAGAATCAGCTCCATCTATCGTCTTCTGAGGCAGGTAGGGAGGGAATTTGTTATCATTATACAGATAAAGAAAATGAAAGTTAGTGAGGTCAAGTCACTTGGCTAATAGAGTCATAGAGCTAAGACCAAAACCCAATCCGACACCTGAAGTCCAGTGTTGCCTCTGTCACATCACACCTATCTCAAGCAAAGGCAGGTCTTACCCTTCTTTATTTCTTTACCTTCTTTATTTTAGTTGAGGAAAACCAGTTTGTTTGTGCACGATAAATGGAAGATAGAAAGCATAACTTGAATGTGCAATTAATCATTTAGAATAATAATAGCTAATATTTATGTAATGCTTCAGGGTTTTACAAAGCGCCTTTTACATATGATATCTCATTTGATCCTCATAGCAACCCTGTGAGGCAGGGACTATTATTATCCCCATTTGACAGATGAGGAAGTTGAGGCTGAGGATTTGTAAAGCATCATATAGCTTGTAAGTGTCTGAGAGAAGATTTTATGATTTTATCTCAGCTCTTCCTGTCTCCAGGCCCAGTGCTGTATCCACTGTACCCTCTAGCACTAATAAGTATCACAGATTGAAATTCAAACCCAGGTCTTCTATCCACCATGCCATACTGCCTCAATAATATAGCAGTTATTATCATTATTATCTTCCTGTAGTAATAATTGTTGTAGCAGCTGACATTTATGTAGTCACTTGGGAGGAAAGTTAGCTTGAATTGTGGAATATTCTGAAAGGGGTCCAGGTTTATTACTTTGAAGTGGAGATAGTGAATGGAAATAGGCTTATGAATTACTGTTCAGTAGCAGAGGACTGGCTTTCAAGACAAGATAAGGATGATTTGTAATTATCACAGGAAAGCACCAACAAATCAAGGGGCTAGACTTTGCTTATATTGCAATTATATTAAATAGCGTTTCAAAAGGTGTTTGTCATTGCCCGCAGATAAATAGTCTCTTTTCCAACTTGTTTATGTCTTTAAGTGATTCGAT
This sequence comes from Vombatus ursinus, assembly GCF_900497805.2. Classification (NCBI taxonomy): domain Eukaryota; kingdom Metazoa; phylum Chordata; class Mammalia; order Diprotodontia; family Vombatidae; genus Vombatus; species Vombatus ursinus. The sequence continues at coordinate 4,243,315 of NW_020954571.1, read as the reverse complement.
GACCTTTTTTCATAGAGAACAGAAAGAAAAACGTCATCAAGCAGTCTCTGCAATAACTGTCTAGATTCTATATTACCTCGATCCAAATGAACAAAGTTTTACTGTGAGGCAGATGTGAACATATAAGGGTTATGAGTTGGTCAATAATGTTTAAAATATTGATTGGTTGATGTCAGTAAGCATTTGTCAAGCACCTGCTATGTACCAGGCACTGTGTGAAGGACTGGGGATACAAAGAAAGGCAAAAGATAGTTCCTGCCCTCAAGGAGCTCATAGTTTAGTGGGGAGAGACAACATGAAAACGATTATGTACCAACAAGATATATGCAGGACAAACTGGGGATGATCAACAGAGGGATGGCACTAGTGCATTAATGGGCATTGAAATCAACTTCTTGTAGAAGGTGGTGAGGACACAGAGAAATAAAGTATTATTATTCTCCTTCCTAAAGAAGCTGAGTTTTGAAGTGAGTTTTATGAAGGGATTGGAGGAGAGAAGCCCAGGGAGAGGTAATGATAACAAAGTCCTGGATGTGGGAATAGGTGAATTGCATTGAGGAAGAAAGTTAACTGATTGATAGAGTCGTAGGACTTTAGAATGTAGACTGTTACAACTGGAAGGACCTTTGAACATTGAATGCCCAAACTGGAAGGTGCTTAGAGGCCATCTGCCTTGACTCTTTCATTATGTATTGGGGCAAAATACCAGAAGGGAGAAGAGCTTTTGCTAAGGTTGCACAACTAGAGCAAGGGTTAAGGCCTAGGTTTAGCAGAGATGAGGTGGAAATGATTAGGAGAGGTAGTCAGAAATGATAGAATTAATTTTAAGTTCTGGCATGAGAGAGTGTAAGGCTAAAACACCATAGAAAGATCATGAACATCTCAGTCCCACACTTTTGCCCAAGACCAACAACCCAAGGCCTTCCCAACCAGGAGAAAGCAAAGCAAGCCCCATCTATCAGATAGGAGGAGTGGAGAGCAGTGAGATTCAGGCAACCTGCTGAGCTTGCTTTAATACTTTCCTGAATGCAGGAAGAAATAGATGGTCAGTACAATCAGCCTCCAAAAAGAGATAGACATTGGTTTAAACATTTGCCCATCAGAGATGACCTTCCCCCAGAGAAAACCCCACATTCTCTTCAGTGTGACATGATGCCCTTATGAAGAGCTGGGAATGTGTGGAAGGGTCTAATCACCTTACTTGATAAGGCTTCAAAAAGTGTGAACTTCTTCAGACATACCTTTCCCTTAGAGCTTCTTCATACTATCAAATAGGAATGGTTTATATCTCCAGACTATTCTGCTGTTAAAAGCGTCACATTGCTATCTGTTTTTATTCATCTTTATTTATTCATTTGTCTGTCTATATATGTATGTATAAGCGTATCTGTCTTCTGACTCTAAATCTGTGATCCTTTTATTCTAATCTGTTTCTTTGTTCATCTACGTTCACATCTATATAAAGTAGGGCAGTTTGACATTTTCCCTAAAATCAGCTTCTTCAAGTCAATCATTCAGCAAGTATTTATCCTGAGCTGGAAGAGAGAACATCTGGTTCATGTAGCCATAGAACCTTAGAATGGCAAGACTGGAAGGGATCTTAGAAGGTGTGATGTTGGACCTAGAAGGGGCCTTCAGACATAGACCATCAGAGCTTGGAAAGGGCTGAGCCAGAAGGGACCTTAGAACATAGAGTGTTGGAGCCAAAAGGAGCCTTAGGACATAGATCATCAGAGCTGAAAGGAGCTGAACTGGAAGGGGCCTTAAAACATGGAATGTTGGAAGGGACCTTAGGACATAGAAATTTGGAGTCAGCAGGGACCTTAGTACACAGAATGTTGGGTCTCTAAGAGACCTTAGAGATATCTCTTGCTTCGTTTATATGTCCTGTGAGCTCTCTGGATATATGGATATATGCTCATTTTTCACCTTACAGGAGTATTTGTCCTTTGGTACATCTCCCTCCCTCTTTGCCTCCCCTTCTGTGTTGCTACCTTTGCATACGTGTCAGGTTTGTAAGTAAATGAATGTCATTTTGGGCTGATTGTGTCAGGAGCCTAGAAAGGTGACCTGACAGATATGTTGTGACAGCTAGACCGGGCTGCTGGAAAATAATGCTTTCCCACACAAGCAGGGACTTGGCCCTGATGGTTGGAGCCATGAGCAACTGAAGCAGTCTCTTTGTGCCTGTGCTTGTATGTACACGTGCTCTGGGTATGTTTGTTTATGTTGTGCATGCCTGAGAGCAGTCTGTATGTATAACAGCCATGCCTGAGTTCTCTTCAGGGAGGTAGGCCCACGTTGATATGTTGGATACTGGCCTGTGCTGACTCCTTCCCACCTCTCTTTTTCCTTTTGCTTTGAGTCAGTACCTAGAGCCTCTGGGATAGGCAGCCTTCTTCTAAATGCTGTGGGAGATCCCAAGTACCCATGAAGGTCCTGCCCTTGAAATTGGGGTCTCACATTAGAGACAAGACGCGTATGTGACGAACATAATAAGAGATGGCAGCATACGACCAAGTGGCCAAAGGAATGCTTTAGGAAGTATAAAAACTGTGAACCAGAGTAGTAGACTTCATGGAGAATCTGGTCCTGCATGATGAGGAGGAGATGTTACGGTTGAATGTAAAGAACGTTGGATTTGGAGTGGCACGGCCTGGGTTTGAGTCTCTTCTCTGCTATTAGCTACCTGTGTGACTTGGGGAAAAGTAATTTCCCTACTCTGGATCTCGGCTTTCTCATCTATAAAGTGAGGGGTCTGAACTAGATATCTCCCAGGTCTCCTTCAGTTTTAAGTCCTATGATTTGTATAGACAGAAAGAGGGGGAGAAAAGTGAGGGACACATTCAGGTGAAAGTGAAGAAAGGGTTAATAAAAACGACTCTGTTTACCCCTTCCCCTTGAGGGGGGGTGTGTGGTAAGGAGAGTAAGGGAGAGAATGGGTTAAAGAAAGGAGGGAAGTAATAATGTTTCTAATTTTCCTGTGTGATTTAATAAAAATGTAAATTGACTTGGGGTGGATGACTCACCCTGGCGGATGGTGTTGACCAAGATTAATTGGCTGCTTTCTATGGCCAGTATTGCCTTTGTTTCTTCTCTAAAGCAGGGACCTGTACTTTGCTTCTGAGAAAGCAAAACAATGTATAAAATAAATAATCCCTAGCTCCCTTCATCTGCATTGGAATGGAAATTCAGGATGTGGGCACTTGGGGAACCCGAGATATTGTTGGGATCTTTTGGTGGCCATGATATCTTTTGTGGCCTCCCAAAAGGAAGCGTGGTTTAGCCTATCTGAAGGAGTCCTGGGCAAAGCCTTCTACAGGAGATAATCCAAAGTTGAAGGACCCGGGTTTGAATCCCAGTTCTTCTACTTGTGACCCCTAAGAATTAGGGCAAGACATTTTCCTGCTGTGGGCCCCAGCTTCGTTTCCTTGTAAAACTGAGGTGATTGGGTGCTTTCTTATTCTAAATCTTGTTAGCCTGTGAGTGGACAAAATATAAATTTTTTTGTCTTGACTTTTTTAGCCCTTTACAATCTGGCCCCAGCCTGTCTTCCCATTTCTCTCTGTTCCATATTCTTCTGTCTAGCCAAACAGACTTGCTTTCTGTTCCTCACACCCAAAGCTCCATCTCTAGTCCCATCACCGTTGCACTGGCTGTCCCCCATACCTGGAATGTACTACCTTTTCACCTCTACCACATAGAATTACTCCTCTTTCTTTAAGACTCTGTTCAAGCAGCATTTTCTATAGGAAGCCTTTTCTGATTTCCTCAACTGCTAGTGTCTTCTCTCCCAAACTATCTTGTATTCAACTGCTTTGTATTTAATCTCTTTACATTTATTCTTTTTATACTTAGAATATGTACTTGTTGATTTCCCTTAGTAGGATGCAAATTCCTTGAGAATAAGGATTGTTACTTTGTATTTGTACCCCTAGCACGAGCACATAGTAAGAGCTTAATATTATTAAGTGGATTAAATGGATCCAGTTGAGTAACAGACATCTTTCTCTTCTGTATTTTTGAATCTAAGACTGGTTCAATTTTAGCAGCAAATTCATTGTTCTTGCTTTCCAGGTGAGGAATGGAGAGAACAACCCTTTCTGCAGTATGGGAACCTAGGGCTGAGAAAAGACTAGGTGAAGAATTAAGGCTGAAGGGTTTGTCTGAGAGTGGAAGATGTCATTGTAGCCTATTCAAACATGGTCCTAGAAAATCATTCCCCCTCTCTGCACCTTGAAGCTTGTGAAAGGCCCTTTGCCAAAAAGACAAGCTCAGTCTCAGCTGGAAATGAAGCCTTGGGTCCACCTCATCTTTGTGGTTGGGATTTGGTGGAAGATGGGTGTTAGATTTCCTCAAAGTGAGCATCCACGTGGTCTGAGATCCAGTTCTGGCCAAAGGGATGAAGTGAGAGCCTCTTTTCCTTCTTTGACCTTTGTCGATCGAGCCAAGAATACTTTGTTTCCTAGTCCTGCAGACTTTTGTTTCTAAAGATGGTAGTCTGAAGATGATGGGAAGAAGATAGAGGCTGTGTATCTCTTCAATTTCACACCAATTTTCCTGGGAAAAGTGCATTTGTGTTGGTTTCATCTCTGCCTTGCCTCTCAACCTTCAAGCTTTGTAGCCAAAAAATCTTCCTTCTCCTACCTTGTACTTTCTCTTGGATTTGCCACTAGACCTAGAGACAGTGACATGATCAGCCGATGCTTAAATGATAGTGTATTTCCTGGCACAGTAGCTGGATCATCAGTTGGCCTTTTCAATTCATTTCGACCTGAGGTTTTTAACCTTTTTTGTATCTTGGACCCATCCTTGGGCATTATGGAGAAGCCCATGGATCTCTTCTCAGAATAAGGTTTTTAAATTCATAAAATAAAATACATTGAATGACAAGGGAGACCAATGATATTGAAATAGTTACCATAATATTAAAAAAAAGGTTCACAGAACCTAGGTGAAGAACCTTGAATTACACAAATAGTTTATTGAGTACTTAGCTCTGTGTTAGTTGGGAATACAAAAGAGAGAGGACAGTTCTTGTCTGAAAATAGCTTTAGGAGCTCAAGTAGAGTTGTGTCTCATGTACGGATATATTTAAAGGTACTTCCTCTGCTGGTATACACTGAAGTCCTGCCTTCTTGTCCTATGTGATTCTTGTCCATGTCTCTTGTCAGATCCTTCTTAGGGCATCTGTCTAGCATGTCTAGCACTCCCTTCCTCTGGTTCTTCCAATGAGGGGGTTGCATTAGTTAATCTCTAAATTCCTTTAATGCACGTAATTCTCAATATTTCATGGGTACCAGTGTAGTCTTGAACTCTCTGTTCTCCCTTACATTGGCTACTTGACCCACTCATTTTTTTTGTCCATACATTTCCTTGATGGTTGTGTTTTTTTTTTTTACCACTTTCATGGGCAAGTCATTGTTGGTAACATTCTGCAACCTGTGTATACCCACTCTGCACCTTCTTTTGGATCATCTACCATTTTGATTCTAATCAGATCATGATGTTCTCTGATTCTCAGCTTTTGATGTTAAAAAGATGGGCTTTGGTGGTAAACCTAAGCTTTGGATTGTTGCATGTGCTGTAGAATTCCCTGTTCTTGGTCCATCCTGCTCTACTCTTCCTACTCTGGGCATAGTTCCTTATCCATTATCAGTTTTGTCTATGATATGTGTGCCTGTGTGCACATATATGTGCACTCAGACACTTTAAGGATCACGATATTTATGATGTCTGCTTCCATGACTTAGTAGATGGTCTTCGAGAGTTGCTGTGACCAAAAAATTCATCTCTCTGCAGCCAAACTGCTATTGACCTTTTCTGAACTTAGCTAACGCTGTTTCTTGGACAACATATGTATACTCTGTCACCTGGCCTATACTCAAAAGTCTTTCCAGCTAGATAGGATTGATCAGACCTTAAATTCTATTGGCAAAGCCTTTGAGAACCATGTGTCACCTTCAGGTCATGCTGAGATTTCCCATTAGGACTTTAGTGGAATTCACAGGTATACTGATGGTCTAACTGTGTAGGCTCTTCATCCTCATATAACATAAAACAATAATAATATGAAACTATTGTGATATTAAGTGTTTAAATGGATGATGAAGAGAATAATTGCTTTAGGATGTCAGAAAAGGGAGGGAGACATGAGGTGGAGCAATCAGAGAAGGCTTCCTGGAAGAGGCTGGATTTGAGCTGGAGTTTGAAGGATGGGTTGGATTTGGATAAGCAAAAAGAGGAAGATCAAGGCATTTTGGGCAGGGGACGTGACCCATTGGCCAGGGAGAGAGGAATCAGGTACAACAATGAGGTGTGAAGCCCGTCTCCGTGCTCTGCTTTGAGCTGAGGTGGGAGGAAGTGAAGGCAGCCACTTGTGGAATCAATAAGGTGTTTCCTTGTTCAGCCTGCTCAGTTAGTTACGTAGGCAGACGTGGGGTTGGGCTGCTATTTCAGGAAAGAGTTGAAATTCTACCTTCTGACCTTTTTTTTTCTTACCAGGGGAGACTGTGTCAAACTCTGTCTTCCAAGAAGAAATCACTAGTGGCCCTTAAGAACTCTGGTCCTGGGATGCCAAACTTTAGAGAGAGCTTTAGCCTGAGAATTGGTATAAGTCTGCAATTCCTGCTGTCTAGCACAGTGCTTTGTACATAGTAGATGCTTGATAAATACTTGTTGCTTGAGTGGATGAATGAATGAATGAATGCATTCCTTTTAGGAACAAAGTAGTGATCAAATTACTTCTTAGAATTGAGGAGTGCATGGGTGGAGAGGCTGAAAGTAAGATTCCACATGAGCCTAGGGAAGGATAATTTATCTTCGGGTCTTACTGTGTGACTCTGGGCATATTCTTTAACTACTCTGAGTCAGAATCAGTTGGAATTAAGTTTAATATCAATCATATGTAATCAGCTAGACTGTAAACTCCATGAGGCAGAGACCATGAATGATAGAAACCTTGGATACCTCCGTCTCCAGCATGGTGCTCTTTATCCAGTTGGTGCTTAAAACGTGTTTGTTGAATTGAATCTTAAAATTGGCCTTTAAGCTTAAAGGAAAGTAAACCTATTAACTTCTCTGGGTGGCCGACTATACTTATTTCTCTGGCAGGTCCTGACCTCCTGCATTTGCAGGGTCACTTCTGGTAATCTGTCTCTCCAGTTTGACTTTGACTCTGACTTCAGGGTTTAGGGGAAGCTCGCCATGAAAGCAAAGGGGGGATGGCACTGCAGTCCCTGACCCCAGGAATTAACTAGCTCATTGATTTTGGCAGGTGTCTGTGCCATTTGCCTGAATTGGATTATCTTCCCAGGGTAGAACTCATCAGTGGGGCTTATTCATTTCTTGCATGTTAATAGTCCTGCCTTTGGAGCCATTTGGGGAACTCCACAAGGGAGTTCAGCTCTGTTTTTCCTGACCTAGTTGTTTTGTCACTGGGGCAGAAAGGGACAAGGAATGTTGGGTTTGTTGTCTTTAGAGGGAAGGAAGAAGGTATGTTTTAATCTCTCCAGCATAGAACACCCCTCAATGTATTCAGGAGGTTGGGTTATTTGGAAATTCAAGTGAGGCAGGCAATTGAGGAGAGCCCTTTGTGTGGAGGAGACAATGTATTTTCGTGAGATGATGGAAGCTAAAGTTAAAATGGGGCTGAGGTATATTATGAGAGCTTAAGGTTGATGTGGGTACTAGGATGAGTAATGGAGGCCTATATTGCAACTTCCTGTTCATTGGCTCCCAGGTTTTTTTTTACTATCTTTGGGATCGTTGATGCTTTCCAAACTTGAGCCTGTTTTCAGAGTAATACTTCTGAAGGAGTTTATACCTTTATTTGGCCTTGATGGAGGAAAGAAATCAGTTGGCAGTTGCTAGAGCCAGAAGGCCAACTAGTTTTGGAACCAATCAAATATTGAAGCAGCTTGGAGTAGTGAAACAGCTGGACTAGGAGACAGATGGAATTTTTGAACATGCATTTATTAAGCACCTGCTATTTGCTAGGCATTGAGGTAGAAGCTGAGGATGTATAGACAAAAAAAATCATGTGCTCAAAGAGCTTACATTATCACATGTTTAGAAAAGGGCAGAAGTTTAAAAAGAGGAAAAAAGTAGAGTTTGAAGATTATATAGGTCAGTGGCCTTGACTAAAATTACTAGCGAAATTCTAGAATGTATTAAGAAAGGGGTGGTTACAGAATATCTAGAAAAGGAAGCAGTGATCACAAAGAACCAGTGTGGCTTCATCAAGAGATTGTCATGCCAAGCTAACCACATTTCCTTTTTTGGCAGGGTAATTAGACTAGTAACTGATCAAGGGCACAAAGGGCATGCATTAAATATAATTTACCTAGATTTTAGCAAAGCATTTGACAAATTCTCTCATGTTGACTTTGTGGATGAGATGGAGAGATATGGGCTAAATGATAATACAATTTGGTATCTTTGGAACTGATAAGTTAACCAGGCCCCAAAGAAAAGTTAGTTAGTTTCCTTACTTTCTTCTTTTGTTTTTTTCTTTCTTCCAGCTTTGAAGAGGATTTCCACTGGAATATCCTCGAGATTTGTTCTTGGCACTGCGGTGTTTAATGTTTTTATCAACGGCTTGAATGCAAGCATAGGGTGCTAGCTTATCAAATTTGCAAATCACAGAAAGCTGGGAGGAATGACAGATTAAGTAATGTTAGACTGCATCTAATAAGGTGAATTTTTTAGATATAAAGTCCTACAGATGGGTTAAAAAAATCAACTTCACAAGTACACTTAAGGAGAGGTCTGGCTAGACTGGGCTGTTTGTTTGAAAAAGATCTGGGCGTTTTAGTGGACAGCAAACTCACTGTGAGTCAGAAGCATGATATTGTGGCTGAGAAAAATACTGTCATCTTAGGAACCAAATTTAGGGTTGATAGCAGGAAAAGCCTCCTAAGAGCGCTCTCACTAAGTGGATTCAAATAAAGATTGGATGACCACTTGCTGGGAATGTTGTAGAAAGGATTGTTCTTCTGGTAGGGTTAGATTAGGTGGCTTCTGAGGGCCTTTTCAATTCTGAAGATTCTGTAACTCTGTGACCATGGTCAAATCACATTGCTACTCTGAGCTTCAATGTCCTCAGATGGTCCGTAAGGAGATATCCAGCTTTAAAGCTATGATCCTATGATCTGTAAAATGGGGATAGTAATATGTAAATTACTTACAGGTTTATTTTACTTTAAAATGCTTTGTAACCCTCAAAACGCTATAGAAATGAGTTGCTGTTGGTATTGTTCTTATCGCTATATGCTCAGAACTGTATTTAGGTGCTGAAAGAGACCCAGAACAATGAATAAAAAATATAGTTCCTACCTTTCAGGAGCTTTTTAGGGAATCTGAAACAATTAATCCCAGTTACAAAGATAGTCTATGCCCTTGTATATGACTCAAACTTAACATTCTTTAGGAAGGGAAGAGATAATTGTAAGGTAGAGTAGTTGGGATAGGCTTCATTTCATAAAGGAAGCAGTTCGTCATAGGGGAAAAGTGATTTCGAGTCAGATCTGTGTTCAAATCATGGCTACACAGCTTACTACTTGTGGGATATTTGACAAGTCATTTGGCTTCTCTGGGTCTTTATTTTCCCAAACCGTAAAATGAAGGAAGGGGGTAATTATTATATATTTTAAAGTCCTTTTTGGCTCCAAAGTCTATGATTCTAGGATTTTTATGCTTAGGACAAGCAGGGAGGAACTAGGAGAATTGGTTGTAGCTCTGTCTTAGTTGGGCCTGAACTGGGCAAACTAAGGAGAGGAATGGTTTAGTAAGAGATCATATTGTCTTTCTGTTTCTTTATTACCTGGTGGGTATTGATAGGTTGTTCTTCCCTCTCTCCCCACAAGCTCTCCTTCCTTTTTTATACCCTTTTCCTCTTTCAAGTCTGGAGCCAGAGTTTCTCCGGTACAGATACGTGGCAGTGTCACTGGCAAATGGCTTGGCATCCCGGCCTGTTCGCCATGTTCTCTCTCTGTCCTCACCCCGCCCTCCCCACCCTGCCATTAATTTTCGATCTGCTCTTCTCCCCATGAGAATGTGGGCTGTTCGGGAAGCAGGAAACGCAGACCCTGCCAGATGGCTAGAAACACAGCATCTGTAATACTTTATCAGAAGAAATTACAGCTGAATCGCTCACTCTGATTAAACAGCCTGTCCTAGATCCTTGGCTGGCCAGCTGGACAATTTCAGGCTCTCACGGCAGGATGTAAAAATAAGAACACTAGCTTGGAGAGCCCAGGGTTGCAGATGGGGGGGGGGATGAGTGATAGAATTGGGAAGGGGCAACTATGAAGAAGAGGGAATTGGAGACAAATGTTTCGAGCAAGGCCTTGTGGGTGTGACTTCGTATGCCTTGGAACTGGCTTGATCATGTCTCTGTCTCAATGTTTCTCTCCCTCTGATTTTTCTGCCAGTTGAGGTATTTCCTGGTCTAGTTCCACCTTCACATCTCAAGAGCCCTGAGGGTTTTCTTCTGGTTCCAAACTCAGTTCTTCTCTGGGTAAGAGTCTGAATTATATCACAAGAGAGGGACGATAATGGCAAGAGCTGTCTTATTCCTTGTCTTCTCTTTCTCACTTACAAATTACATCTGGCCAGCAAAATTAAAGGGTGAGTAGGAAGCCATGTGCGCCGAGCTTGGTAGCCACTGTTCCATCTTGCGTTTTGATTTCTTCCTCCCTGGTGTCTTCTTGGAATGCCTCCCTGATTGGGAGGCTGGAAGGGCTTTTGTTTGAAAGTCATGATGGCAACCTCACGTTCCTGAAGCAAAAATGACAAGAGAGCTATCACTGGTGGTGGTCAAAACATACTCTTGTTTTGGCTTCGGTTCTTTTGCCCACTGAAATAAAACTCTTTCTTCCCCAAGTCCATTCCCCCAACCTGGAAAAGACCCCAAGGCCCAATGACATTTTCATTTGGGGAATTCTTATTTCTTGTGAAAGGGCAGAGTTGTGAATAAGATGGGAGAGCAAGGGCTTGACAGATAAGCAGAGACAGGTGTTAACATCACTTCTCGCCTCTTTCTTTTCCTCTCTCTTCCTTTGACACACCTCACTCCTTTCTCTCTTTTCAGATCTTTGAGTAGAAGCCTGGAAGGAACACTGGTGTTTGTTCATAGATCTCCCCAGATGCCAGACTGAGCCTCCTCCAGCTTTGCCGTTGTCTGGTCCTTGAGAGTATTGTTAAATTTAACCATGAAGCCAGCAGCATCCCTCTCCTTCTCACTCTTGTTCCATCCCCTCTTTGTTGCTTCCTAGACTTTTTTTTTTAAGGAAAACCCTCAGTTTAGTATACAAAAGGGAGGTCACTTTTCACAACAAAAACAGAACCTTTTATTCCTCTATGTCCTACCATTATTAAGAAATGTCTTCATTAATTCACCAGATGGAGCTGATTCTTCATTTAGGAGATTAGATCGTTTGAGCCTTTCCATGCTACCGAATTTATTGACCCTAAGACCCAAAGACTTCTCAGCAACCACTGCTTCTAGTCCCTCTCCTCTCTGGTCCATCTTTCACACAGTTGTGATATTAATCTTCCCAGTGCACAAATTTGACCATATCATCCCCCTGTTCAGAAGCCTTCATTTGCTCCTCATTGACTTTTGAATAAGTATAAACTCCTTATCCTGAAGTGTAAGGAAGGCCTTCTGCATTCAGGTTCCAACCTACCTTTCCAGGTGATTTTCACAGTATTTCTCTCACTGTGCATTGTAGCCAAACTGAATACTAGTTATGCCTTCTATCGCATGGGCCTTCTTCTGTTCTGTGGGTTTGAGCAGACTAATCCTTCATTCTGGGAATTCAGCTCAAAAGTGTCATTTGCCTTCAAGGCCCAGTATTGGTGCCCCCCCTTTTCAAGAAGCCTTCCCAGATCACCCCGGCTGAAAGTGATCTCCCTCTCCTCAAATTGTCCAAGTAGATTGCACTGTTTCTCGCCTTTGTACCCATCACATTTTCCGTTGCATTATACTGATTTGTTTAGATTGTAAATTGAACTGATTAGTTGTTCTTGAGGTGCTGCTGCTCCCCCAAGGGTTATTGCTAGAGGGTTCTCTAAGCCCCACTGTGGCCCCGGGATGTGCTGCACTTGTACCCAGCCTTCTCTGCCCTTAAGTACTCTAAATTTGTGGTGGTCCTTAGACCTCCACCTTAGTGGAGGGTCATTCCCTCAGCATTGAGGGTTAACTGAGGCTCTCGAAGTCAGAGCCAGGGAGACAGTGGTCCCTTGTGGCTGTCTTCCCTCTATGAATGCAGACACCACCTGTGCACCAGGCCTGCGTCATGTGTGAGGGCTGGAGATGTGCTCTGTGCTTAGCAAACACAAGGAAAGAGTTTCCTTTAGGGAAAGTTTTATTTAGGGTCCCTAAAGACATTGTCAAAGCCAGAATAAGATTCCCGTAATGCTTGGCCCTTTGGACTAAACTTTGCAGAATCTGAGAGTTCAGCTTCAAGACCAACTCTGGTGTGACAATTCAGTGTGCCTGCATAAGCATGTATACCATAGAACAGGGGACCTTTGCCTTTGATGAGTCCTGATGAGTACCTCTTGGGAAGTCTGGTAAAGCCTGTGGACTCTCAGAATACTATTTTTAAGGGCATAAAATAAAATACACAAGGTAAGAAAACCAATTATATTGAAATGCACTTGCCAGAACATTAAACATTCCAAGGTTATAGACTCCCAGAAATCTATTCACAGACCCCATATTAAGAAACCCTGATATAGAAAGAGATTACATGTATAGTATTTTGTAAGTCTTAAAGTGTTATATAAATACTAGCTGTTGTTATTGTTTTAATAGAAGGAAGACCCTTGGGCTAGAGACTAGGATTTTAGCCCTAACTTTTCTGCTAGCTAGATGTATAACCATGGGCAAGTTACTTTCCCTCTCTGGGCCTCAGCTTATTCATCTGTAAAATGGGGAGAAGTTTGGACTGGATGATCTCGTAAAGTTTCTTCCAGATTTATCAGTGTATGATTATATAGCATAAGGAGGAGCAGGGGATTGTAGGACAGACATTTATTTGGTAAGAGGCATAATAGACTATGGCAGAAAGGTTTTTGGATAGAGATTTTACCTGACTCTTCTAGGAAGGGGAGTAAGATACAGAAGCCCCAATTTCCTCTGGGATCAAAGGGCATTTAGGGGCAAACAGCTCTGAGTGGGCCAGACCATTATCATGAGACCGTTTCTGGTTCAGAGACGCAAGGCAGGAGGAAGGAATCATGCACCTTGGGAAAGTCAATCCCTCTCTTCACCTGTGAATATTTCATTAGCAGATTAAAAATTTAAACTGAAATGGCCCCTGCTACAGGGAGAAAACCAGCTTGGTTTCAGGTTCAGTTTAAGTATTTTTCTTTATAATGGAGCTGTGTCAATTAGAAAATGACATTGCTATTTAAAATGCCGTTCCGCAGCCCTCTTTAATTAAGGCAGCGATATAATACCAGTCTGCTCCCATTAATGAATTTTTAACCATCAAAATGAGAGCTGAATGACGCACAGTTAGATGCTTCAGAGTGAGCCCATGTGGACAATTGTAGATGGGGAGGTTGTGTTGTGAGTAGAACAAGCTGAATGTGTGTGTCAGGGACAGGATGGTGGGAGTCACATCTTCTGATTGGCAAAGAGACACCTAATATTGGATTGCCCCTATTTTAATGCCTGTGCCTCACCAGAAGAGTTTGAGAAAACAGAGCAACCTAGGATCATGGAAATTTGAACCAAAAAGGGACTTCTGGCATCTTCTTGTTCAGTGGTGTCAAACTCAAATAGAAATGTAAGCCCTAAACCATACATAAGGATCCCTGCTCGATGCATGTTGACTTAGAAAACCACAAATTAACATTATCTAGGTTTTATTTGGATTTGTCTGAATTTAGTTAAATATTTCCCAATTATGTCGTAATCTGATTTGGGCTGCCTGGGGGAGTATTGCAAGCTGGGCAGGCTAAGTGACATTTTTGATCTAGTCCATCTTCCTCCATTTTACAGATAAGGAAATTGAGACTCAGAGAGAAGTGACTCGCTTGAGATCGCTCAGTAAAGGCCAGGTTCAGGCCCAGGATTTCTGACTCCTAATATGGTGTTCATCTAATATGCTGCCTCCTCTAGTCTGTTGAAGAGGAGACACAGTTATGGCCTAAAGCAAGGATTCTTGCCTTGCTGTCTACAAACTTGTTTAAGAAAGTATTTTGCTAACTAGATTTCACTTGGTTTGCTTTGTAATCATATATATTTTATTTTGATTTAAAAACATTATTCTGAGAAAGAGGTCCATAGGCTTCACCAGACTCCCAAAGGAGTCCACGACACAAAAATGGTTAAGAATTCTTGTCCTCGAACGTGAATTCCAGACCCAGAGGAGGATGAGCAGGAAGTTGAGGGTCTTAGAGATCATGTTATATGAGGATAAATGGAGGAAAAGTTTAAGCTTGCATGAAAATACTGGCAGGTGGGGGTGGGGCATGACAGTTACCCTCAGGTATGTGAGGAACTGTTGGAATAAACTTGATCTATGACTGTGGAGAGCCCAGGACCAGTGGAGGCTGATTTACAAGGAGGCAGATTTCTGCTCCGTATAAGGAAGAACTTCGCAGTAATCAGAGCTTTTCCATTAGTATGAGTGGACTGCCTTGAAAAGTGGTGGGTTTCCCATTTCTGGGATGGGTGCTGGGCACCCTGGCAGGGGGTTCTGTGGGGAGGATTACTTGGGTGGATTGGAAGGTTGGGATACCTCCCCTCTGAGGTCCTTTGGAGGACTAACACTCTACAATGGTATAAATCTCATCTCTGTGACCTCGGACACACTCCAGGGAATCTTTCTCCCATGACCTGTTGATGATCTATAGTCAAGTATGTTGGGATGACCCAAGCACTGCTTCCGTGAAGGACCTAGCACGACTTAGTTTTCCTTTATTTTTTCCCCTTTCCTTTCCTGACAAAACAGCAGAGAGAAGTGGTAATCCAGCTAGAATAACAAACAGCACGGAGTAGACGTGTCAGGACCACACAGAGCTCCGTGCATCGTTTCTTTCCGTTCCGCCTTAAAATGGGAATGCGTTTTGGGTGAATTTGTTTTTCTTTGGTGGGGCATGGAGTCCATTGCAGATACTTTGGCCTCTCTAATAGAATTCTGTCCTGGGCTTTGTTGTTTTTTTGTGGTATATAATAGGGGAATAATGGAGTGTATTTCTATTCCCTCTTTCCCTGAATTTCCTGAGGTGCTTTTGGATTAAGGGCTATGCAAAGTGTATGGTCTGAGGCCCATTGGTTACTTCTTGGGTAGTGGGAGATAGACATTGGTGGCTTCTCGGTAGACATGGCTAATATCCGCTCTGATGGGACCTTGTTTGGCAGAACCTAGGCCAGAGGAGGATGGAGCAGAACTACAACCAGTAATACTGCTAGCTGGGGCAAGCACTCTAAAGTATGTTGGGGCACAGGCAGGGGGAAGAGACCTTGGGGATAGACTTTGGATTCCCACATATGAGGAGGCTGCCTCAGGGAAGCAGTACTAGAGGGGATCAGGCCAAGTAGAGGAGGAGGAGGAGGAGGAGGAGAAGAAGCTCAGTGTTCTGGATGGGTGGGAACACCACCAGATAGCTTCTTGTTTTAACTAATTATTCTTGCTAACCAAATACTAAGCTTAATTCTTTCTGCCTGCCAGAGGAATGCCCTCTAAATTTTATGCCCAGGTCAAAAATCATCCTCTTTACTCTAGTTATAGGTCTGTACCAGAGGCAGGCATGGGGACCCCACCGGCTGTTTATTGAGGTTGTATGTATGTAGGCACATTAAAGCTGCTCCTGTAGGTCAGCTCATAACTCCCACTCCCAAAATTGTGCCATGCTCTAAGTAATACCCTTCCTTCTTCTTCCATTTTTAGTGAGGAGTCCAAAAATCTAAAGCCATGTCTCTGTTTCTCAGTGGTTATCATGCCTCTTTATCCCATAATTTCTCCCAGGTTCTCCCATAAATCACTTTTTGGTTTGTCTTCTGGGCAGGCATTTCTTAGCCCTTTCCAATTCATAAACTGCCTGTGAATTTAAAGTGATAAACCCAAGGACTGAGGAGGATCTGACCCTTCCTCACAGCGTACCCAGCAGTCCAGTCATCCACGGAGGCTCCAACTGCTGCCTCTCAGTACAGTTAACTAGCATGCTGAATGAGGAGTCAGGAGGCCCGGTTTCTAGTTTGGGCTCTTCATTAACTTCATTTGAGCCTGCCAGTTTATCTCTCTCTTTGGGCTCAGTTTCTCATCTCCAAAATGAGGAGGTTGGACCTTGGCTTCCCATGATGCCTTTGGCATTCACTCACTGTGTGAACTTAGCTCGGTGATGGAGCCTTGGTTTCCTCATCGGTACCATTGGGATTAGACTAGGGGACTAAATAGCTTTTAGCTTCAAATCCTGCAAATCCCGTGATCTTGCAACTCAGTGATCTCTGGGTCCTTTGCAGTTTTTACCTTTCATGAGTGTCTAATAAGTCATATAAAAAGCCCTTGTGTGCACATGAGTGCTTATCCGTCTTAGCTGTCCTTCATCTTCTCCCACTGGGGACTCTGTACATTTCATCCTTCAGCCCTCTGGTTGGGCTCTGGCAGACGGCAGTCAGGGGCCCCAGAGGTTGGAACATACTTGAGCTCCCTCTGGGACACACGGAACAATCCCAAACCCAAACCCAACCTGAGAAGGAGGTCAAATGAAATATAGGCTTAGAGTCTCCATAAGAGCCCGTGGGGTGCAGTGGAAAGTGTGTTGGATCTGGAGGTAAGAAGCTTCCCCGCCTCATCTGAGGGGGAGGCTTGCCTGATTTTCAAAAGCAGTTCTAGTGGCCTTTGCCATTTTTTCACTCTGGGATTCTCCAGGCTAGTTCTTGGTAAATACCAAGAGAGGGCTGAGTTGCCCACTGAGTGCTAGGCTGGAAGCTTTAGCCCCCACCGTTCCGGGGGGGGGGGGGGGAACCACTGCTTCCCCTCGCTGGTCTGTTTGTTTTGACAAGGCTGAACAGATTAAAATGTGTTCACTCAACATGACTGGTGCTAATTGTATCACATTGTGGGGGCTGAAAATATTTGTTCTAGAGCTGTTATTATCTGCGGTGGCTTAAGTTCCCTTTTCCTCTGTGTCTTCAAATAAAACTAAACAAGGAGAGGAATTTGGGGGAATTAATTCCTGCACTCTCACACTGGGCTGATTGCATCATGGCCGTGGCTCCTCTAGCTCAGCCTGGAGTATTCCACACTGCCTTTGAGAGAGGAGGCCTTGCTCTTTCTGGAGAATGGAAGGAGTGGAATGAGGTTGTTTGGATATGGAAATCCTTGTTGGAAGGGATGCTAGATCAATCAATCAATCAACCAGATCAAATCGTTTGACATTTAAGTGCCTGTTATGTGCTAGGCATTGTTCTTTGTGCTGGGAATAAAAATATGATGGATGAAAAAATACTTCCAAGGACTGTATTACATTCCAGTAGGGAGAGAAAACAATATATATGTATAAAGAAAATAAATACACAGAAATACAAAGGTAGTTTGAGGGACAGGGCGTTAGTAACTGAGAGGATCATATGGAAGGTAACTGAGACATGCAGGCGGAAGGGGATTCTGAGGCTGAAGTGAAGAGTACATTCCAGTCATGGGGGACAGCCAGTGCAGATATACAGAGAAATATCATATTTGAGATACAGCAAGGCCAGTATTGATGGATTGTAGACTTTATAGAGAGGAGTAAAGGACAGCTAGGAAGTGTAGTAGATAGAGCACTGGACTTGGAATCAGGAAGACTCATCTTCCTGAGTTCAAATCCAGCCTCAGACATTTATTAGCTGTATGACCCTGGGCAAGTCACTTAACCCTGTTTGTCTCAGTTTCCTCATCTGTAAAATTTGATGGAGAAGGAAATGGCAAAATATTCCAGTATCTTTGCCAAGAAAATCCCAAATGGGATCACAAAGAGTTGGACACGACTGAAACAGCTCAGCGACAATAGAGAGGAGTAGAGTAAGAAGACTGGAAATGTAGAATGGGCCAGGTTACAAAGAGCTTTAAATGCCACGTATAGTTACTAGAGATCCTGGAGGTAATAGGGAGTCTCTGGAGCTCATTGAGCAGAGGAGTGACAGTGTCAGACTTGTGCTTTAGAATAATCACTGGGAATTGAGTGAAAGATGAATCAGAGAGAGGAAAGAGGCTTGAGGCGTGGAGATCAGTTAAGAAGTTATTTTCCAGGTAAGAGATGATGAGTGACTGTGTGAATGGAGAGGAGGAGAGAGGAACATGACGGGGTGAAGGTAGAAATGACAAGATTTGGGAATGATCTGGTACATGGGAGTCAAGGATTATACTGTGGCTGCAGGCCCTGGTGACTGGGAGGTTGGTGGTGCCCTTGATAGTAGGAGGAAAGTTGAGAAAAGAGGAGGTTCAGCATGTAAGAGAGTGGGTTCTGTTTTGGACAGGCTGAATTTATGGAGTTGGGAGATGGACTGTCTTGTATGAGAAAGAGAGAGAAGGCCAGTTTGTCCAGATGGCACAGTATGGGATGGGGCCTAATGTACAAGGACTCTACAAAGTTAGGGTGGGGCAAGGATGGGAAAGGCTTCAAAACCAAATAGAGGATTTTATATATATCCAGAGGTAACAGAGAGCCACTGGGGTTTGAATAAGGGAGTGACATGGGCAGAATTGCACTCATGGAAATCATTTTAGCACTTATGTGGAGGTCAGTCTAAAGCCAGAAGGGAGGGGGATGACAACACTCGAGGCAGGGGCACCAGTTAGGCTGGTGAGAGGTGGTGAGAGTCTGTTCCTGTGTCAGTAGAGCCAAGGGGTCAGATAGGAGACATGGTGCGGGTAAGATTGCATGCTGATTCTGAACCTGGGAGACCAGAAGAATGGTGGTGACTTCCACAAATCAAGGGAATGATATTTGAAAGAGGGGCGAGTTTTGAGGAAAAGATAATGAATTCTGCTTTGAATATGTTGAATTTGATATGTTTCTTAGAGGTTCATTTTGAATTCCAATAGGCAATTGATGAGGCTCAGGGGAGAAACTGGATCTGGGAACTGTGTCAAATAATAGGAGTCGGTGTCCGAGGATAAAGTCTTTGGGGAATATCTGTGGTTAGGGGTGTGGTCTGAATGGTGAGTCAGTAAACTGCCCTGAGAACAGGTAGGAAGAATACCAGGGGAAAGTGGTGCCAGGAAAGCCCAGAGAGGAGATTTTCTAGGAGAAGAGAGGGCGGTGAACAGTGTCAGATGTAGCAAATAAATGGAGAAGTATGAGGACTGAAAACATCACCAGCAGATTTGGCAATTAAGAGATCATTAGCAAAGGAGTTTCCTTTGAGTGGTTGAGTTTGGAAGTCAGTCCCACCTCTTTGTTCTACATATGGAGAAACTGAGGGAAGAAAATGGAGAAACATATGGAGAAACAGAGGGAAAATGATTTGCATGAGGCCCCACAGTGAGTATCAGAGCTGAAACTAAAATTTAGGTCTTCTGTCTTCTAACTCTTTCTGCTATGTAACATTACTCCTAGTTCTCTTTCACCTCCTGTCCCCTTCCCTCTTTTTCCCCTCCTTCCCCCCTTTTCCCTCTCTATCTTCCGCTTTCTCTCCTACTCTCTCTCTCTTTCTCTCTCTTTCTGTGTCTTTCTCTCTCTCTCTTTCCACATACACACACACTCCACCCCCCCCATTCAACCCAATCAACAAAATAAATGCCTACTACGTGTATAGTTCAATGCTAGATACTGATATAGACTATTTAAAAATACCTGCTGTGTGTACAGTTCAATGCAGGCATTAATGTGACAGAATACAGTTTTATAGGGACAAGTACACAAACTATGTACAAGTACATAAAATAACTATGTTAAAAGAGAGATCGAGATAAAATGCAAAGGAGAGTTTCAGGCTGAGTGCTGTTAAAAATTTTGAGGAAGAGGTCAAGGAAGGCTTCATGGAGAAAGTTGGGCATTGATGGAAGGGAAGAAGGGATTTTTGACAGAAGGGAATTTGCAGGGAAGAACTAGGCCCGGAGAGTCTCCTGGGGTTTGAACCTCCTAGATGCCTTAAAATTCCATTCCTGTGGACAAATCCTTCCATTTGATTGTTTTTCCTGCCAGAGTGCTACAAATACCGAACCCTCTTCTTTAGAGCACCCAAGCTCCTGGAGAGCACGGATAGTTTCATTTTTGCCTTTGTATTCCTAGCTCCTGGAACAGTACCTGGCACATAATACTGGCGCTTGATAGATACTTGTTGATTTTGCTCCAAGGCCTAAGACTCTTAAGTCCTCTTTGTCAGATGTCTGCAAGTGTTCAGAGTGATGTAAGGGAAGAGCACTTTGGTCCCTGCCCCCTCCTGCTATCTATTAGTAGGACAGAAAATTAGAGTTTGATTTTTATGTTTTTGGAGGGGAATGGTTTAAGGGAATGATTTTATTTTTGGTCAGGTAGGGAAGCCAGGTTCTGGTCCTGGCTCTGTTATTTACTGCTGTATGTGTGACCTTTTATAAGTCACCTTATGTCTTAAGGACTCAGTTTGCTCAGCATACTGGAAAGAGTGCTGGACTTGGAGTCCAGAAGGATTCAGATTCCACTTCCTGTACTTACTATCAGTGTGACTGTGGGTAAATCATTTAACCTCCTGAGCCTCAGTTTCTCATATTTCTGTTGAAGTAGCCTGATAGAATGGAAAGAGAATTGGTTCTGGAGTCCAGGACCTTGGTTCAAGGTTGCCACTGACTTTCCCTTTGTGACCTTGGGTAATCCTTTAACCTCTCTTGGCTTAGTTCTTTGTAAGATGAGGGAGTTGGATTATATGACTTCTGAGGTCCCTTCCAGTTCTAAATTTATGATTCTATTGCTAATACTTACCTCATAGGGTCGAATGAAATGATGTCAACTTAGAATTGTCACATGAATGTCAGTGGGATGAGTTAGTGTATTGAATAGAGAATGAACCTCAAAATGAGGGAGCTCTGGGTTTAGGTCCTGCCTCTGACACATCCTTCTGATGGGACTATGGGAAAGTCATTTACTCTTTTAATGCCTTGGGCAGCTTTCTAAGACTATTCATTATATAGGTTGAGGTGTTAGAGTTTCCACACTGGATCTTCTTTGCACAGATGCTGTTATAGGTCTAGACCCCCTTTAATGTCAGTTATATATAAAATGAGGGGGTTCTCAGAGGATCTGTAAGGCCAAAACTTAAGTACTGCCGAAACCAGATTAAGATGTAATTGGGAAATATTTTACAAAATAAATAAAAGTACGATAGAACATAGATGATGTTAACATGTGGTTTTCTAAATCAAAATGTACCTGCAGGGTCCCTTAGGGATCTCTGTAGCATTTAGTGGCCTTGTTTCTATTTGACATACCTACTCTAGTTATACATTTATTGATCATGAACTGCAGTTTTTTCAACTGTAAAATGAGCATATTATACTCCGTGGCTTCTGAAGTACCTAGTTCTATGATACTATTATTGAGCACCTACTGTGTGCTCAGCACCATGGAATGGAATACGTGATTCCTGCCTTGAGGAGCTCCCACTCAATTTTCGGAGATATATGTGCCTGTGAGAAGTGGCACATTTATTCAACCAACCAGCATTTATTAAACACCTCGTGTGTGCACACAGAACTATATTTAAGAAATGTTACCAGGCAGGTGGTATCAAATACCAGATTCCTGGTCCAGAGAGTGAAAGCTGTGAGACCCAAGTCCATTGTCAGGATGCTCTGTACTTTGAAATGGAGTATGCTTAGGTGGGGTAAGATGGTTAATTATACAGGGAGTTGGGTTTTCCAAACTCATACTACCCTCCGTCCTTCATAGTTTTAAGAGAGTCTTTTACAAAATGAGTTTCTCTTTAGTAGTGTTCATGAAAATAATGGAATGAATTGCTTTTGTACTTTAAAATGTGAACTTAAAACTTGAGTTCATGTCAGGACGTTTGTTTCTAAATTGAATTCATTCCATTCTCCTTCTCTGTCTCCACAGTATACGCATCTTTGCCTCATGGTAGCACATTAGTTTACTACCAGAAAGTGATCCCAGTAACTTGCCAGCTTGTTGTTCAAGGTTCTGGGAATTTCTCTTGAATACTAAAATTCCCTGACTACACAGTTGGAAAATTCCCCCAGGAAACTCAAGTATGTGGCAGTTTCTCTGGGCTGAATGGGTCAGTCTTGTGGGACAGTCCCCTGGTTGTTGCAAGGGATGTGGGGCATCTTTTGCAGGGTAGACTGGCTTACTCCTTCCTTGCCACTGGGTGGTCGAGAAGAGACAGAAACTTGATCCATACAGCATCTCAAGATCTCTTGGCTCTGGTTCCTAGTTGGGGGCTTGGAGGGAGTGGTTCAGGACTGGCTATGGAAGCCTGAGAACCACCGGGGTAGGGGAAAAAAGCTTGAGTTTTATTTTAAAAGCAAGAACAAACAACAGACCAGAGATTCTGGCAGGACAGGCAGCGAGCACTATTACAGATTTAGGATATTTTTCTTAATTTTTTTTTCTTAATGGATTTAAAGGGCTGGCTAAATCCTGCTCATCCATTGCTGTAGAGTACAGGAGTTTCCAACAGCATCTAGTTTAATTAGAATTAGAGCCAGATGGTTGGAGTAAATGACTCGGTCATATCTGTCCTGTGACCTTACGGAGGGCTCCCAGTAAAGTGCTTACTACGTACCAGTCATTGTGTTAAGTCAGTGGGGACAGAAGAAAAGGCAAAAACACAGCCACCACCCTCAACGAGCTAATATTCTAATGGGGAAGGAGACAACATAGATATTACTAGGGACATACAAGATAAATATAGAGTAGGTGAAAGTGTTCTTCGGGTGGTATCATGAAGCCTTCTGTGAGTACCCTGAAGAATGTGAGCTTTTCCTCCTCTTGGCAATGACAAAGCAATTGGTTTACACTTAGCACTAGAGTCATGTTGCATACTGAGAGGCAGCCCAGCATCCTGGCCAGAGTCAGGATGGCCTGGGTTTGAATCCCAAGACATTGACCAATTCTGTGGTCTTACCAATGATCTCTTAACTCCTTCCAACCCCAGTTTCCTCATCTGTAAAATGGGAACAATAAATGCCTGTAATGTTTTTATAATAACAATAATAAGAATAAAAATTGAGAAATAATAGCTAGCATCTATATAGCACTTTAATACTTGTCAAGTGCCATGCAAATATCATTCCATTTGAATCTCACAACAACCCAGGGCAAGGGAGGGTAGATGATAAAATTATCCCCATTTTATAGATGAGGAAACTGAGGCACAGAGTAGTTAAGTGTCTTTTCAGGGTCATGTAGTAAGTATTTATCTCACAGAATTGTTGTAAGGCTCAAAGGCAATTAATGTTGAAGTGAAAAGTGTTGGGCCTGGAGTCAGGAAGACCTGAGTTCAGATTTGGCCTCAGACACTTACTAGCTATGACCCTGAGCAAGTCACTTAATGTGTCTTAGTTTCCTCAGCTATCAAATGAGGACAATAATTGTACCTGCCTCCCAGGGTTGTTGTGAGGAGCAGATGAGATAATATTTGTAAAGTGTTTAGTACAATACATGCACATAGTAGGCTCTATATAAATGCTTATTTCCTCCCTCCCTTCCTCAAATGAGATAATATATGGAAAGCACTTTGCAAACTTTAAAGTGCTATATAACTGTCAGTCATCATCATCATCATCATCATCATCATCATCATCATCATCATCATATTAGTCTTATCTCCTCTACTGAACTCTGAACTCCACGGGGATTTTACTATCTGAACTTACTTATTTTTGTGTTCCTTATGATATCCATGTTGAGGCCATGCACATGAGAGGTGCTTAATTAATATTTCTTAAATGTTGAATGAATTCACATAGAAGATAAATCAGGGGAGGAGTATTCATTTTTTCCAAAGGAATTTTCATCATACCATAGAATTCCCCATAGGATTCGGATGCCTTGGAATCAGTGATCCCCGTTCAGTCAACCAGGATTTACAGAGAGATCTCAAAGCTGATTGTTTCTGTCCTCCTTTTCCATTGTAACTCTCTACTGGAGAAAATAATATATATATTCTCTCTCCTGATCCTATAATGGACTTGGTAGAACAGGGTTTCCCTCCCCTAACTTGGTAATCCCTGCTTTCAGAAGTGAGTTCCTTAATTTTTCATCTTTTTTTCATCCTTTCATTCACTCATTCCTTCATTCAACATCATGATTTCCTCTTGCGAGTAAAACTATGCTAGGCATTAAAGGAAGACAGGCAAAGTTGGGTCATACTGGGCTCCTGCCCACTTAGACCATGCAGCCTTAATAGTTGAGATGAGACATGTGCACTAAGAAGTGAGTAGAGTGCAGTGCAGTTAGGCTATGATTCAGCTTGCACAAATTTGATTTACCCACATCTCTTGAGGAACGTAGCTTTAGTGTGAAGGGAGGTCTTACTGTTGGCACACCACAAATTCCCATTCTTATATTAATGTTCTTGGGATTGGCCCAAAGGAACTCATGGCCTCAATCCTGGGGCTAAAGAGGAAAGGTGAGGGTTGGGGTGAGGCAGAAAGGGCCTCTTCCTTACTAAATAAATCTGAGTGGTTCTGCAAATGCCTTTGAGTTGCTGTGCTTTAAAGTTCCAGAGAGCTCTGCCTATGTGGTCTCATTTGAGCCTCAGAAAATCTTGTATTCTAGATATTACAGGTATTATTATAACCTGTTTTATAGATGAAGAAACTGCGTCTCAGAGAGGTCTAGTGAATTGACTAGAGTTTCACAGCTGGTAATGCTGAAGGCATAATGTAAACCCATGTCTTTTTGACTTCAGGTCATTAAACTCATCTTCTAAAGTGTCTAAAGTATGTGAGGGAGGCAGGAACAGATTCAGTCATTGACACAGGGGAGGGAGAGAATGTGAGAGATATTTCAGAGAGAGGAAGGCGTATCAAGAACACTCTGGAGCTATGGAAGTTGGTGTCCTGGGTTCAAGGATTCT
Organism: Vombatus ursinus; assembly: GCF_900497805.2. Lineage (NCBI taxonomy): Eukaryota > Metazoa > Chordata > Mammalia > Diprotodontia > Vombatidae > Vombatus > Vombatus ursinus. The sequence goes on along the minus strand of NW_020954571.1, from coordinate 4,218,294 downwards.
TCCTCCCTGACTTTTGTCGCCATTGGAGGGAGGAAAATGTGACAACATGTGTAGATGCTGTCTCTGTAGGAATGGATTTAATTTGTTTGTTTCTCTTTATTTCTCCTATCTCCATAGCAGCCTTTCTCAGAGGGCCAGTTGGGCCTGGGATTGGTTCCATTCCCAGAGGGTGCCTTCTCGGTGGTCTGTGGTTATGTGTTTTGGGTTTCAGGCTATGTCTGGGTTTAGGTACTTAATGAATGTTTTGGCTAATGGTGGTGCTGAAGGGGGTGAGGAAAGGATGGCTGATTTTGGCTGAGGCCATGGGGATATGGGATCTTGATGTCTCAAGTTGGGGTTAGAACTGGAAGATAGTGAACGTGGTTTGTCTCTCTCAACCTATACTGTGACTTCAATCTTGGTCTAGTAATTCTTATACTTGAACAGTGTTATGCATATCATATATAATATGTATATGTATGTACATATATGTATATATATATTATGTATATGTATATCTCTGTGTATGTGTGTGTGTGTATGTGTGTGTGTGTTTGTATTTACATTTGCCTCACTTAATCTTTTCAGGTAGGAGGGAAGGTTTATTATCCTCATTTTTAGAAACTTTTATCTTTTTTCAGTCAGATATTTATTTTCTTTCTCTCCATTCCCCACCCCACCCCCCATTGGAAAAAATAACAAAACAAAAGCTTTGTAACAAGTATACCTAGTCAGGCAGAACAAATTCCCACATTGGTCATGTCCAAAAATTTATATCCTTGTCTGTGTCTGGAGTCTGTCATCTTTCTATCAGGAGTTGGGTAGCATGCTTTATCATTGACTCTCCACAACCAGGACTAATTGGTTGGTCAGTGACTAACATTTCTCAGTGTTCTTAAATCCTTGAAAATGGTTTGTTATTACAAAGTTGCTGTTATTGTATAAATTGTTCTCTTGGTTCTGCTCATTCCACTCTGTATCAGTTCATACAGATCTTCCCAGGTTTCTCTGAAACTGCCCCTTCATTATTTCTTATGATGCAATAATATTCCATTGTATTTTTATATTATAATTTGTTTAGCCACTTCCTAATTTATGGACATCTTCTTAGGTTTTAGTTATTTGCTACTACAAAAAAGTTTCCATAAATGTTTTAGTACATATGGTGCCTTTTCCTCTTTTTAAAATTTATTTGGTTTTTAGGCCAGTATGAGCATCCCTGGGTCAAAGGATATTCACAGGTGAGTGACTTCTGGGGATTAGTTCCAAATTGCTTTCCAGATGGACCAATTCATAGTAAATTTATGTGCTCATTTTTTCCCCTACAATACCTCATCTTTTGTTCCCTAGTCATCTTTGCCAATCTGATGGGTGAGGCAGGACCTTAGAGTTGCTTTAATTTTCATTTATTTAATTATCAGTGATTCGGAGCATTTTTTCATATGGGTTTCTTTTTTTCTGAAAGCTTCCCGTTTGTATCCTTTGATCATTTATCAATTGGGGAATGGCTCTTATTCTTTTAAATTTGAAGAAATTCCTTATGTATGTCAGAAATGAGGCCTCTGTCAGAAAAATTTGCTTCAGGAAATTCCCCCCTCCCCCAATAAATATTTCTCTCCCCACTTTAGCTGCATTGGTTTCGTCTGTGCAAACCCTTTTTAATTTTATGTAATCAAAATTGTCTGTTTTATCTTCTGTGATCTTTTTTAACCCTTGTTTGTTCCTGATCTTTTCCCCTATCCTTAGATCAGAAAAGTAACTCTCCTTACTCTTCTGATGTTTATGATGTGACCTTTTATATCTAAGTCATGTATCCATTTGGAATTTATCTTGGTATTTGGTGTGAGGTGTTCGTCTAAACTTGATTTCTGCCAGACTGCTTTCCAGTGTTCCCAGCAATTTTTGTTGAATAGGGAATCCTTCTCCCAGTAGCTGATTTACATTTTAACTGATGAGGAAAGTGATGTTTACAAAGGGAAGTGACATCTCCAGGGTGATATGTTTGTGACTCTTAGTTCTGAGCTGTAGTTTGCTTTCCACTTCAGAGTACTTGCCAGACTTGAAACAGAGGAATCCTTGCAATATCCCATCATGGAAGGTATGGAAAGAGGCACCTGGAAGGTTGCTCAACCCTGTAGAGACAATGAGGGGAAATTCCTTAGGCGCCTCAAGCTAGACTCATGCCCTGCAGTCTGCACATCTGGGAACTTTAGCCTTCTCCTTTCATTTAAGAACAGGTTATCATCTGAGTGCTCTATTGACTCTAACCGGTTGATAAAACCACCTAAGCGAATGGCCAATTTGGTCTCTGGCTCTGACAGAGTACTTCTATGTGTCTTAGTTTCTTCACCCATAAAATGAGCATAATAATAACACCCACCTCTCCAGGTTGTTGTGAGGATCAGATAAGTTAATATTTGTAAATCTATTTGCAAACCTTAAAGTGTGATTAAGGTAGCTAGGTGGGAGGAAGCAATAGAAGTGTGCTGAACTTGAAATCAAGAGGACCCCAGTTCAATTCACACTTATTAGCTTGTGTGGACCTGAGAAAGTCACTTAATCTCTGTCTGCCTTGGCTTCCTCATTTGTAAAATCGGGATAATGATAATGATAATGATAATAATAATAATATCATCTACCACCCAGAGTTGTTACAAGAATCAAATGAGGTAGTGTATAAAGTTCTTTGCAATCTTTGCAGCACTAAGTAAATTCTGATTATGATGATGATGATGATGATGATGATGGAGGAGGAAACAAGATCACAAATTAAGGGGATAGAGAGAACTAGCATGCACATGGTCCTCTCTGCACCCTTGGGGGAACTGTACAGTATAAAGGGGCTTCCTGATTCTGTTGTGTTGGCCTTGTGGTCTGTCCCATGGAAACAGCTGAATGCTACTTGTGGGTATGCCCCTGAGTGTGACCTTAGGTGAGTCACTTCTTTTTGGATGTCAGTTTTTGTTTTGTTTTGCTTTGTTTTTTGATGTTATTTTTGACATCTGTCAGATGAGGAGGCCGGATTAGATGAGCCTTCTAACTTGGACTTTCTGTGAGTCTATGATTACCAAACTGGGCTCATGTGTGTGGCTTTCTTTGCTCCTGCCCCTTGGTCTCTTCCTTTGGTTGGTGACATTGGACTATTAGGATAAGTGGATTTAGAGCTGAAGGGGAGTGTAGAGATCATCAAGTCCAACTCTCCCATTTTACAGTTCAGGAAACTGAGGACCAGGATGTTGAAACTTGCTCAATTAACTAGCAGAGTTGAGACTGGAACCTAGAATGGCCTCTGACTGGATCAAAGGGGAGGAAGCAAAAGAAATAACTAGAAAATCTATGTAGATACATGTAGATATTTGAGATATGACTAAATTTCTTAGTGAGGTAAACTACAGGATTTTGACTTAACCAGAATAAAGGTGAGAAAGAGGAGGAAGTCTAAGTGACCAGACATTTAAGGAATTTAGTTTTATTATTTGCTGATGGGCACAGCAACGTATAAATAAAGACACTTTCAGGTAGAAGTCTTGCTGGGCCTGCTTTAATGAACAGATAAGATTCATTTGTGATGTGTATACATTGTACTAATGTCCTTGAAAACAATTTGCTTTCTTAAGTAGGTTAAGCATGCCCCCCTGCAATCCTATTTAATTGGTTTTCTTGATAGTTTAAAGGAACCATCAACCCAGCCCTGTTCAAGGGATCCCATTCTTGATTAGTAAAGCCAGAGTTAGGAAGTTGTACTTTCTTAAGATGTGAAAGGTGGACTGCCATAGTGGGCGTGGTGATTGAAATGGGAGCCAGTACCTCCATGTTCTGCTCTGAGTGGACATCCCACTTGGCTTTGGACAAGAACATCTTTATAATGGGAATAATTTTCCTTTTTAGGGAGGTAGAGTTCAAACACAGATGTACTTAGATGGAGCATGGCAGGCTTCTTAACCATTTTTGTGTCTTGAACCCCTTTGGCAGTCTAGTGAAGCCTGTTGACCCCTTCTTAGAATGTTAAGTAATTGATGGAAATGTTAATTTCAGTTAGATGTTAGTAAAAATATAGATGTAATTTTCCTCCCATCCCATAGATTCCCAGAAATCTGTCTGAAGATAAAAGGTTAAGAATTCCTGGTATAGTGGAAAGATACCTGTGCCAGAAGTCAGGAGACCTGGGCTTGAATTCTGTCCCTGAAACTTACTAGCTGAGTAACCATGGGCAATTCAGGTCACCTCTGTAAGCCTCAGTTGCCTCATCTGTAAAATATGGATAATAATATTTATACAACCTACCTCACAGGGCTGTTGTAAGGGCCATACGTTATAAATCTTCAAGCTCTCAGATAATTGTGTCTAAAGGAAGCAATTTGAGCTCTGGAGAGAGATGTGTTATATGAACACAATGCTTTGTTATGGTAATAGCTCACATTTATATGGTGCTTTATGCTTTACAAAGCACTTTCCTTCCTCAGCCAGGTAAGATAGGTAGTATTTCTGTGCTATTAAGCCATCTGAAGTAGACACCACCAGTCACCTGAGGAGCTGGCCTAGCTTCAGGGAATCCAGTTAAATTCAGTCTCTCTCCCTCCCTCCCTTCTTCCCTCCTTGTTTCTCTCTCTCTGTGTCTCTTCTTTCTCTCTTCTCTCCCCTTTCTTTTTCTGTCTGTGTCTCCCTTCTTCTCTCTCTTCTTTCTCCTCCTCTTCTTCTCGTTCTTAGGCCAGTCAAAGCAGGCCTGTCTGTTTCTGTCTTTGTTTGTCTCTGACCGTCTCTGTCTCTGCCCTTCTCTCTGTTTTTCTGTCTCTGTCTCTCCCTCGGCGTGTCTGGTTTGTGACTGACATTATCTCTGAAGTCCCTCATTTCTTACAGGGAAGATCTAATTGGTGGGAGCAAAGAAGAGACCTTGACTGTCTGGGAATTTATCACTAGTTGAAGGTGTGAGAGTGATAAGTTCCCAGGCCCTCTGTGATGGACCACCCTGCTTGACATCTTTCCTTCCAGCAAATGACCTTCCCACTGGATCTCCAGGATTGGCCTTGTGTTCCAGCTGGGGGTGGGACCAAGAATCCACAGATACAGCTTCTCTCCCCTGAGGTCCTTGGGAGAAAGGGACAGGCTGAGTAACAAACAGCATTCTAGTTTCACTATGCCAGGAACTCAGAAGTCAGCAAGCATTTATTAAGCACTTACTGAGTGCTAGACACTGTGTTCTGTGCCTGGGGTACACAGAAAAAAATGAAACCGTTCCTGCCTTCAGAGAGTTTATACTTAACCTGGGGAAACATGGCCACATACAAACATATATAGAAAATAAATCATTAGGTGGGAGAGGAGGGAGAATCACCAAAAGCTGGGGATATCAGGAAAGGTCTCCTGTAGGATGGGGGTGAGATGCTTACTTGCAGGCTGTTTTGCTTATTGTTAGCATGTTGAAATGCACCTACCTCAGGTTGGGACAGATCTGTTGGGAGAAATGAATGATAGAGCTTCACTTTGTGGTCTTTGGTTCTGATGGGCCTGAGAGAAAGTGAAGACTGTGGTTTTGCTTTCAGCTGTTATGAATAGTATCATAGATTTAGAGTTGGAAAGGACGTTAGAGGTCAGCCCCATTCTTTACAGATAAGGAAACTGAGGCACAGAGTGCTTAAGGAGCTTTTTCAGGGTCTTACAGCTAGTAAGTAATCCTGAGGCAGGATTTGAACCTGGGTCTTTTTGGACTCCAAATCCAGAGCCCCGTGAGCTATTCTAGGTTTGCCTCTCTAGAAAGAACTGTGTCTAGCTTTCTCCTGATATTTTGATTAGAGAGTAGGGAAGGGGGTAGGTTTCAGCAGTGGATTTCCCATCCAGTCAGACCATCCTGGGAATATAGAGACCAGAGGCTATCTAGTAGTGGTGGTTGATGAGGGCTGGTGTCTAGGTTTGGAGTAGGATAGAGGCCATTCTATGTTTGGGGACTAGATTATAAAGTCATAACTAGGTGGTACAGCAAATAGAATGCTAGGCACGCTTGCAGTCAGAAAGACATCTTTCCAAATTCAAATCTGGCCTCAGACTTATTAGCTGTGTGACCCTGGGCAAGTCACTTAACCCTATTTGCCTTGGTTTCCTCTCCTATAAAATGAGCTGGCAAAGGAAACGGCAAACCACTCCAGTATCTTTGCCAAGAAAACCCCAAATGGGGTCACAAAGAATTAGACACAACCGAACGATGACTCAACAACAACAACAACAACAACAACAACAGTCCCTTGTTGCCATAGACCTTGCAGAAGTCTGAAATAGGCTTTCTTATTTTCCTGTTGGCAAGTGGGTTTCAATTATGAAAATCCAACACATTCCTTTGCAACTAGCTGTGCTCCTTTCCTTCCATTTAACGTTTAGTTTAGAAACTATTTATTGGCATTTACTGTTTGGAAGTCACTGAGAAGAACCATAAAGATGAATAAGCTTCAGTTTCTATCCTCAAAGAGCTCACTTACCTGGAGGGACAAGACACTCATGAAAAGGTCAGCAACAATCGGTCAACAGGCATTAAGCACCTCCTGTGTGCCAGGAACTGTGCTAAGCTCTGGTGACCTACGTCTGTCAGGTGGTGTAAGATCAGGTTTTATTCAGTGCACAGAGTTGCTTTTCAGAGCTGTGTGATAACTCTGGCTAAGGAAACAACCAGATTTTCTAGTTGGTAGATGACCCCAGAGGTCATCTAGACCAATCTCCTAATTTTGTAAGGGAGGAAACTGAGTGGCAGAGAGGTGAAATTGCCCAGGGTCCCATAGGGAAGAAGAGGAGGGAAGAGGGTATTTGGCTTACTCCTGGCAATTCCACGAACAAAGGCTGAGAAATCGTGAGTTGTATTCAAAGGACAGTGAATGGATAAATCTGGCTGGAATGGAGGGTTCAAGGAAGGAGAGAAAGGGGACCATTAAGAATAAAATTCTGTTTTGGCTAAATTTCAGTTGCCGTTTCCCCCTTCCCTCCCCACCCCAGGGTCAGGGAGACCCCCACAAGACTGGTGTATCATAGGCTCTTGATTAAGAACTACAAGGGACATTAGAGGTCATCTGATCCAATGCTCCCCTCCCTATGCACCTTTTAGGACCAGAGATGTTCGGTGACTTACCCAGTGTTGAACAGGTAGTGTCAGACCTAGGATTTAAACCCAGGTGTTCAGGAGGGTGGTCTGGGCTCCATGGTGCAGTGATTTTGAGATGAGATGGCCATAGATCATGTAGTGCATGGCTATTTTTTGTGTACACATTTCTGAAATGGGGAGTTATGGTGATGATTTTTCTATCAAAATTAAAAATGGTGCTGGTTGAGCTTCATGTGGTGCTCCGCTTTTACTTACTAGGGTATTCATCCTTCAAACCAGGTTTGGGGCAAAGTTGCCTTGCTTAGAGTTGAGTCAGGGAGCAGTGTTGCATGAAAGGGCTCTTAAAAGACCTTTTGGTGGCTGCAGAAATCACCCAGTGAGGAGAGCATTGCCCAAAAGGCAGTGGGGTATGATGGAAAGAGCATTGGGCCAGAACTTGGGAGACTTGGCTTCTATTCTTGGCTTTGCCACTTACCTTGCAATTTCTGTCTAGTAACTACCCCAATATGAACCTTGGTTTTCTGTCTACCAAATGGAAATAGTACTACCTGATCAGTCTTTTCCACAAGGCCCTAGGAATAAGTGAGAGGCAGTGTGGTGTATCGGGATTAAGAGTCACAAGGCCTGGGGTTGAATCCTAACTCTGCTGGGTACTCACTACCTGTGTGACCTTGGGCAAGTCACTTTCATCTTGGAGCCCTCATTTTCCTTCTTTCTAAAATAAAGGGACTGTGCAAGCTGGTCCGGTGTAGTGAGAAGAGCACTGGGTTTGGGGTCAGAGGACTTAGGTTAAAATCTCACCTCTGTATCTTACTAGTTGTATAACCTTGGGTGAATCATTTAATCTCTGGCATCAGTTTCTTCTTCTGTAAAATGAAGGACTTATACTAGATGGCCTCTAAGACTTCTTCTAGTTCTAAATCCATGATCCTGTGATCCCAAAGATACCTTTTTACTCCTTAATTCTAGCTGGATTGAGATCCTGATTCTGCCTTTTACTACTTGTGTATTGACTTTAGCAAGTCACAACCTCTCAAGGCCTCAGTTTCATCTTTATATAAAGTGAGGGCATTGGACGGGTTGGGCTGTGGGGTTTCATCCGCCTCTGTGATTCTGGGAGATAGTGTGTGTGTGAAACTACTTGGTAAACTCTAAAGAGCTGTAGGTATGGACAATGCTAGCTAGGGTGACGTGATGGTGATGGTGATGATGGTGACCTAGTGAGGAAGGAAGGGCTTGTAACTCAGCTCAATTCTCATGGCCCCAAAAGGCCATAGTTTGGCAAACTTCTGTACTTGTCCAGTTCTCTGCTCAGCAGCATCCAATTGTAGGAACCCCTGGGAGGGAAGGAGCTTTCTCTTAGCATCTTCCTGGGTCCGTTTTGGTCAGCAAATTCTTTTCATGAAGGCATCTCTAGTTTTTCTTTGGGGATCTGGGTGCTGGGGCTCCTGTCAAAACAGCTCCTCTTCCCCAGCCTTTCTACCTCCCCCCCCGACAGCTCAGGAATCACTTTGCTCAGACTTCAGCTGCTTACCTAATTCTTTGTCCCAAAACTTGGGTAGGGCATCTCTCTTAAATCTCAGTGTCTGTTAATTAGCCCGGGGAGAGGGGAAGGAGTGAAGGGGTGAAAATTAGGGTGGTACCTCCAGAATTGATAAATCCTCCTCTTGTGAGGGCACAGCCTGGAGAGAAAGAGAGACAAAAATAAACAAACAAAAACCAACCCCAAAAACACACACACAAAAGCCCGAGGTCTTATCTGTGCCTCTCAAGCCCTGTTGCAATCTATTTTGTATGGGGTTGAGAAATGCAGATGGTTGCTGATAGTCACTAGGGCATTTCAGCACTCTGGGGTGGTTGGGCTGGTTTAGTTCCTGCCTGGGGTGGAGTGGGACTTTCTCATCAGGATGAGAAACTTGGCCACAGTTCACCGCTGAGTGAAGGTTTCCTGCCTTCTCCTGCCTGGTGTACTGATGTGCTGAAGCGGGCCAGAAGAAAAGAGCCAACCAGGGAACGGGAATAAGAATGGCAGTAGAAACAGAACAGACCTGGGGTAGACTCGAACTACATAATTCAGGGATGAGACCACTTCCTCAAAGGTAGCCTCGAAGGTAACTGCCAGCAATGTCTTGGTACGAGGCTGACTATCTGGGGTCTTAGGCCACTGCTTCTCCCTCCCCACCAGGGGACATTCTCCCCTTCCCCTTTCTTGAATCCTTTTCTTAGGATGGTTTAGAGATGGTTTTAGTCTGTTTTTTTCCTGAGAAAATCAGGCATACCTCATGCTGTTCACTACGGGAGTGCTTATGGAAGAAATGGTGAATGTGACCATTTGTATGGCTGGAACACTTAATGCCAGAGGCTCTGGTTTCTTTGGTGGAAGAAGTGCTGGTATGATAGGACCAAAGGAGTGGTAGTTCACAGATTTAAAACTGGAAGGGACCCAAGATGCCATTTAGTTCAGCTGACTAGGCCTAGAGGGAAAAGTTACTTCCCTTCTCTGGGAGTCTGTTTCCTCACCTATAAAACTAAGTGTTTGGACCAGATGGCCTCTGACGTCCCGTCCAACGTGAGATCTTTGATCCCAAGGCACTTGCCCAAGGTCACACAAGTAATCCATAGAAGAGTGGATGTTTGAAAATGGGTTTTCTGGTTCTAAAGCCTATTCTCCTTCCACTATGCAGAGAATCATGTTAAGGAGGGTGCACAGTGTTTTCCTTCTGGCATTAGTAGAAATGAAGGAGAGCCAGAGAGAACCTACACTGTCTCTTTCCTGTGACAGTGTGAAAATGGTCCTAAATGATGCTATTTGTCTGCAATGTGCTCCATGTGTCTGAGCCCCTCTTCTCTGAATTGTCTCCAAGCGCAAGATAGGGATCGTTCTGTCACTCCTTGTCTTTGCTGAAGGTGGCGTACGTTCATGGGCCATCTTGGACCCTTTCTCCGTGATTACACGTGGGGATGCACGCAGTGGCATCCTCTCGTCTTTCTGAATGCCGTTCTCATTTAAGCCCCTGCCTTTCTTTGCTCGTGTTGGTTGTCTTTGCCCAAAACACAGCTTGCTGCCTTGAATAGAGTGCTAGATTTGGAATCAGAGGGACATGGGTTCGAATACTGGCTCTGCTCCCACTACTGTGTGACCTTGGGCCCCTATGTGCCTCTCTTTCTTCCTTTGTGGAGTGAGGAGATTGGGATAGATGGTTTCTGAGGTTCTTTGCATGTCTCGATGGATGATCCTATGCCCTTTCCCTTTTGCTTCTTGTGTAGGCAAAGCCTGCCCACCTTCATGGCTCAGTTCAAGGACTGTGCCCGTCAAGAGCCTCCCCCCCACCCCTCCAGCCCACAATGACATGCTACTTCTGTAAAATCCTAAAATGCTTAATGCCTGTACCTCACAGTCTTCCACTTGAATTTAGACTGTCTTGTCGTAGTTTTTTGTGTGTGTTTTACCTCATCATGGTGATTCAGGTCAGGATCTGTGTCTTTTCTGTCTTTTTTTTCCCCCCACACTCAGAGTGTCTAATCAGAAACTCACTGGAGTATGGGTTGGGGAAGTAGTCCAGAGTGGGGTCTGGGCATACCTCAGAGACTGGGCGGGGAGCAGGGTGTGCCTGGTGCCCTCTTGGCGTGCCGTCCAGTGAGTCCTGGCCATCTCTGCATCCCTGCTTTGCTGCTCACTCCCTGTCTGATCCGGAGAAAGTCATTGGAACTCTGAAAACCTCAGTTTTGCTCTTCTGTGAAACCAGAGGCCTGGGGTAGATGATACTTAAAAGTTCCCTCTAGCCCAAAGTCCTAGGATCCTGCCATGATCACTGAGTTATTTCTGCAGTGAGTGAGCTAGGATCAGACCCAGGAGAAGGCTTGTCATGCCAGGTAATCCCATCCCTCCCTGGCACCCCGCAGCCAGGCTTAGAACTTCTTCTCAGCGCTCTGTGGGCTTTCTGCCTGATTGCCCAGTAGTAGGCTCCTGGGTTAGGGACAGACAGCTTCCAGACCACCCTGTCTGCTTGCCCTTGACTTAGATTTTCTGAGAATTCTGAATGGATTAGTACCTGACCCATAAGGAAGGCAAACCCGTGGGTCTTAAGAGATGTGTTTATGGCCGTTGGCAGCACCACTTTGTTCTAATAGGAATTCTACCTCTCCTCCGCTCTCTACCCCCCCCCTCCAGATTTCCCTCCCCTCTTTTCATCTTTCCTTCTTTTCTGGCCTGTGACTGCAGGAATAGGCAGCTCCCCTCTGCATTAGAGAAGAAAAAAAGCAGCCTTCAGGGCAGGTCTGGGCTGGGAGAACAGCACCTCCTGTACTGGTTTAGGGTGAGGGTGGAGGTGTGGAGGGGGAAGTGAGGGGAGCTGGTGAAATGTGGTCCTGCAGGTCTCCAATTGGGTGTGTGTGTGTGTGTGTGTGCTCTGGGTGGGGGTGGGGGGGAGGAGGAGGAGGAGGAGGAAGAGGAAACCCTTCAGCTAAGGAATCCACTGCTATCTCAACCAGGAGGAATAGAGAGGGCCACAGAGTCCAGAAGAAGGGGAC
>NW_020954571.1:4191594-4206694 GCF_900497805.2 Vombatus ursinus | reverse complement strand
GACATTCCTCCCCAACTTATTTCTTGGGCACTAATAAGCATGCTCACCAATTTTCTCCAAGTCTTTACTGAGTGCCTACTGTGTGCCCAGAAGTAGAAAACCCAGTCCCTCTGTTTGCTACTCTGTCAGTCCAGGTGAGAGGATAAAATTCAAGTGTATGAAATAGTTGTGGACCATTATGCCATAGAATCTCAACAATAAAAATGCTCAGAAAGGACCAGTGACCTGCCCAGAGTCACATAGTGAATTAGTGTTCAAAGTAAGGTCTCCTGACTCTGAGCCCATGCTTTTAGCAAAAGCAGGACTATATCCCTTAGTTTCCAAGAGTTTTCCCATCCATAAAATGGGAATAATCTGGACCTCCCATTAGTATTGTTATTGTGAGGCCTAATTAGTGTTTGTAAAGTGCTTTGAGAGCCTTTGATGAGATGGCCTCTGGGCATATTATATTTTGGAGCGTGTTATGTGATAATTATATGGTCATAACAAGCTAATTAATCACCCCAGGTGTGTAGCATCCGTCTCTCTTGCCTGCCTGCCTGAGATCTCCTTTCTCAGAAATCTTCTCTTCTGTCTCCACTAACCTTTTCTCTCTGTCCAAATCCTTCAACACTCAGGCTGCTTGTTGTTTTACTGCCTGAGGCTGTAACCATCCTCCCCCTCCCCCTCTCCTCCTCCTCTCTTCCCCCCTACCCCTGGCTGTATCTTGGAAGTATCTTCTCTCCACGACTCTCTCTGTCATTCCATTCCCTTGCTCCCCCTAGACCCCACCCCCAATCCAGTCTTCAAAAATTAACTCCATAAATCACTGCTCTCATTAGCCATGAGGCAAAGAGAGCTTTTCCTTACTGATCGCCTTTGTTGGGGGGACCTAGGGGTGAATGGGTGGGGAAGGGAACAGGAAAATATTCAAGAAGAGTGTTTTGGCTTTGAAAGGAACTTGGTTGTTCCTCTACCACCTTTTATGTGCACTCTCCATAAGAACAATAAACAAAAAAATGTATCTCTAATCATCAGCAGAATACAGCAAGAATATGGCTCCAGAGTTACTGTTGGGCAAGGATCAGTGTTTCAGCCTTGAGGCCTTTTGTCATAAATGCAGGACTCTTTGCTTCACACCCCCTTTCCCGGCCCCCACTCCCCCCCCTCCAAGCTGGAAAAGTCCATTTGTTAGACCACTCCCTTACTCCTAGCTCCGGGCCCTTCCCTGATAGATGCTTGGAGCTCTTTACTTGAGGCTGTTTATTCCTGAGATAGATAGTGTAATGGATGGTGCCTTGGGCTGGCTCTGTTGGACAGTGGCCTGAGGCTGTTGGAACCTGCTAACCTGCTGCTGGCCACAGCTGAGTGTAGGGCTTTGGTGATTGGGAGTGTGAGCTGTTGTTTTTGATTTGACAGAGGAGTTTTGAGGAAGGTGACATGTGGGATTGAAATCAGAGACTAACTCCAGAGCCCACTGTGGGTCCCCCCTCCCTTTTTACTGGAAGGTAAAAGGCCTAGGACCATGCTGCCCTCTGTTGAGGAGACAGTGGTGGGGAATTTCTGTAGGCATTTAGATCAGGTGAAGGGAGGAGCTGGGAGCTGAGTGCAGAAAATCTACAGATTTCTTTCATGTGTCATGTGTTGATGGGTAGGGGATAGATTCTGGTGTTGAGTGAGGGTGCTAAGGAAGACATGAATGGGAGTCAGGTGTCTCTTCTCTCCTGTTCTCCTTTATAACGTGACCAGGGTACCATGTTGCTTTTGGTGCTGGGTTATTCCAAGAGCAAGGGATGCATCATGGCAAAAGTGGGGAGAGCCACTGATGGTACATCAGGAGGTCTGGGTTCCAAACCTGGCCTTTCCACTGTGGAAGGAATGAATGTACAATGGAAAGAGCACTGGATTTGTAGTCAGAAGACATGGGTTCAAATCTCAGTTCTGTTTTTTACTATCTATGTGACCTTGGGCAAGCCACATAAGATCTTAAGTGTCCTTGTATGGAAAAGGAGGGAATTGGATTAGATGGCCTTCTGAGGTCCCATCCAATTCTGTCACTGAATAGATACAAACTTGCTGGGTGTTGTTAAGAAAAGTCTCATGTAGATTCTGAGTAGATCTTTCATTTCTTTCAGTAAAATGGGGGAGGGAAGGGAATTGGACTGGATGGTTTCTGAGGTCTTCCCCACACTGACATTTTGTTTTATAAGTTTCCTCTTACCTTTGAAACATTTCTTCCATATACTGAGCTAAGGCCTAGGAGACCCTCTAGAAGTCAGGTTCAAGCATATTTGAGGAAGGCTTTCCTGATTCCCCTTAATTCTAGTGCCATCCCTCTATTGGTTGATTAATTAAAATGTATACTGTATATAGCTTGCTTGTGTATAGTTGTCTGCATGTACTTTCCCTATTTCAGCTGAGTTTCTTGAGATCAGGGACCATTTTTTACCTTTTTAAAAAAATTTGCAATACTTAACACTGTTTGAGGCACACAGTGGTGCTTAATAAATGGTTATTGACTGACAGATTGGTTCAGCTTGGGCATACTCTCTGACAGCAAGTGGTTGTGTGCAAGGTCAGTTTTTAAAAAGAAGTGTTAGAGATATCAGGGAGGGGCCCAAAGACCAGTGCCGATTCTTTTAGGGGATTTTGAAGTCAGTTTTGAAATAGCTTGGCTCAGCTCTGGAGCAGCAATGGGAGATTCTCTGCCTTTGTTTTTGGACCTGAAGCTGGATTTGGTGAAAGGTTCCCACATATGGGGCAGTGTTTAAGATTGGCCCTGGCCAAGATATGGCCAATTAAAGCCATTCTGTTATTCAATTCAATTCCACAAACATTTCTTGAGAGTGACCGTGTAAGTAAGGCACCTGACTAGGGGTTGTGGAGGGAATAAAGATGCCTGGATGAACCTAGGAGGGCTGCATGGGAGAAGTAGCCAGCAGATTGATTACCTTGGAGCCTGCCCTCACCGTGCCTTCATCCCAGGATCTCGGAGGTGGGGGGCAGAGGTGAGGCACACCCGTAGTTAGTTTGTGGAAGGCTGATGTCACCTCACAGCTTAGGGACAGTCCCTAAATGTCCCCAGTTCCCTTTAGTGACTGTTTATGGCTGTGTCATCCAGGAATCTATCCAAACAATTTGAAAGCTTGTTTAGATTCTCACCACCCAGCCCCGTCTCATCTCTGTGGAGAATGTGTTCCATAAGTATATTCACCGCAGAATGAAGGAAGCACAGAAGCCTTTGATTTGGCCTAAAAAAAGCTCCTTCAAGCTTTAGCATCCAGGGGGCCTGGAAGAAAATCTAGCTGTGAAATCTTGGGTCTGGGAAACCAGTCCTTTAGTTGATAAATTTGTAGATGTAGAGCTACAAGGAATCTTTCTATCAGCCATCCAGTCTAACTCTTTCATTTGACAGGTGAGCAACCTAGAGACACAGAGGTTGGACAGTTTGCCTTAGGTCAGACAGGCAGTGGCTACAAAGCTGGGGATTCAGATCCTAGTCTTTGCCCCTGAAGGAAGCCAGGCTAGTGATCTTTCCTTTGTCCCATGCTATCTTCTCATTAGGATGTTAGAGTTCCAGGAGAGTTTAGAGATGGTTTAGTCCAACTCTCTTTCATTTAATAGGTAGGAGGACTGAGTTTTAGAAAAGGGAAATTAATGGCCCATGGCCACATAGCCTGTGACTGAGCCAAGACTCGAAGGAGGTTTCTTGGCTCCCAATCTAGAGAATTTTCTCCCAGTGCCCCTGGCTTGCTCCCTTAGCCCAGTTCTCCATGCTGGCCTCAGGGATCACCCTCCTGCAGGCTGCTCTAAATTACTTTATCTTTGGACTCATTTCTGTTATCCCCTCTTGACAGTAGTTTCTCAGGGCCATTAATTCCATGTCTGAGGTAGGTAGGGGACCTCCCTGAAGAAGGAGAGGGAAGGGGAGAGGAGGAGAGAAGAGATGAGAAGGAAAAGTTTGACAAATGAGGGCGAGGACCACTGAGGTATTGAGATAGCTGTTAAGTGGATGGTGTTACTGCAGACCAATTCATCAGAGACATTAGATGCAGTGAATGGTCGTCGCACATCATTTGTTTGTAACGAGCTTTTTCATACTGTAATTTGTGTCTTCTAATTGCGGTACAAGTGCTTAATGGCTCTGATTAAAATCGGAGGATCTCAGTGGAGGTGTCTTGTTTTGGGAGACAGAGTCTTGCCCCCAGGTTTCTCCATTTGTTGGGCACAGGTGAATGGTTAGAAGCATCACTGGGTGGGCGCAAACTTGGACTACAGCCCTCAGGTGGTAGATGGGGGATCATAGAGTGTCAGAGCTAGAAAAGCCACTCCTTTGGCATTAGGAGGCCCAGAAAATGGAAGTGACTTTCTGAAGATCTCACAGGTGGCCAGGATGTTTTTCAAACTGAGGTCTTTGGATTCAAATCCAGGTCTCTTGTCCCCATTTTTCCTTCCCCATTCTGGCTGGGATATTACTGTGTGCTTGTGTTTAGGGAGCTTGCCTCTGTATAGCCAGATGGAGGAATCGGGAGACGGACTCTTGCCTCTCTCCTTCCACTTCTCTGCCTTGCTTCCCACTGTTCCCAGTGGGTACAGTCTGGCTCTTAGGATGTCCAGACCCTTTGAACTGAAACATTGGATTATGGTGGCACACAGACTGTTTCCAAACTAAGAATTGAGACTGGGGAGTGAAAAAGCCTAACTGATTTTCAAGGCCTTGCTGAAAGGATACTTTCTTTTCTTGAAATCAGGATTGGAAAATTCATCAAGAAGCATTGTTGTACCCCTGGTATACCTGTAGTTGGTTGTTGTTAGGGTGGGGTTGGCTACCAGAGACATCATGGTTTAGTGGAAAGAGTGGTGACCTTAAGAGTCAGTAGACCTGGGTTTGAACCCCACCTTTGACACTTATTAGCAGTGTGACTTCTCAGAACCTCAGTTTCCTCATCTGTAAAACATGAGTAATAATATATGCACTATTCACAAGGGTAATATGAGCAAAGAACTTTAGTAAACATTGCTAAGTACTTAATGTATCCACCAGGTGAGACAGAAATCCAGCAATCAATTCAAGAAACAATCTGTTAATCTCACCTGCTTTGTACAAAGCACTTTGTCAGGTGTTAGGATATAAAGATAAAACAAACAATAGTCCCTGCCCTCAAATAGCTTACATTCAGTAAGGGAAGATACAACATGTACAAAACTTAATATTAGTGTTCTCTTCTGAAGAGTGTGGATGAGTGATGTGCTAAGCCAGTAGTCTTGAAAGGCCGGCTTTGACTAAATGTCAGACTGGTAAAAGTGAGACCTGTGTTTCTCAGCTTCTTTGTTCATTCTTTGGGGATAGTCTGGGTTGTGTTTGTAAGGGAGACGAGGACTTGAATCTCCTATCCCCCTTCTAGCTTACAAAGGACTAGGCATGTAAAGCCCTGGGTTCTGATCCCTGCTTTGTCAGTCTGTCATGGCAATAAACATTTATGAAGTCCTTATCACATGCCAAATATTGTGCTAAGTGCTGGGGATGCAAAGAAACAGAAAAAGGCCCCCCCCCATCTCATTCTGAGGGAGGAGACAAACAGGGAAATCAGTATGTATATACAAGATGCTTACAGGGTTGATGGAAAGTCATCTTAGAGGGGATGGCACCAGCAGCCGCTGGAGGGACCAGGAAAACCATCCTGCACAAGTTGGGATTTCAGCTGAGGCTCCAAGGAATCCAGGGAAATGAAGAGATTGAGGTAAAGGAAGGAGAGGATTGTAGGTGTAGGGTCCAGCCAAGGATGGAGATAGGAAGTAGAGTCCGGAGGGGAGGTTAGCTTTTTGGGCCACATTGGCAGTGGATTGTGGAGCGTGTGGAGAGGAGTAAAGTGTAACAAGGTTGGAAAGGTAAGAAGGAGCCACACTGGGAAAAACTTTAAATGACAAAGAGAGGAATTTATATTTTGGTCCTGGAGGGTAATAGGAAGCCAGGGACATTTGTTGAGAAGGAAGGTGACTCAGTTAGACCTGTGCTTTAGGAAAGTCACTTTGGCAGCTGAGTGGAGGATGGATTGGAGTAGAAAGAGGAGTTGAGGATGCCACTGAGCCTGCCTCTGAGTTTTATTTTCCTCCTCTGTCAAGTGGAGGTAACTGCCCCTGCTTCCTGAGACCCTGCAGATAAAATGAAAGCATGAGGGTGGAAGTGCTTTGATATATTAAAAGTGCCACACTTTGTTGTTCACTTGTTTCAGTTTTGTCTGACTCTTTGTGATCCCATTTGGGGTTTTTGTGGCAAAGACTAGAATGGTTTGCCATTTCCTTCTCTAATTCATTTTACAGGTGAGAAACTTAGGCAAACTGGGTTAAGTGACTTGCCCAGGGTCACACAGCTAGGAAGTGTTGAAGCCAGATTTGAACTCAGGAAGATGAGTCTTTTGACTCTAGGCTTAGCACTCAATTCGCTGTGCCATCTATATGCCCTGCTATACATACATGTATAAAATTATTATGATCATTTCTATGTTACACCTTTGAGAAGTAGTGTGGAATAGTGCATAGAAGGCCACCCCTTGAATCAGGAAGACCTGGGTTCAGGTACTGACCTGTGAAACAGTATATGTGACCTCGGGTTAGTCACTTATCCTCTTAGTGCCTTCTAGGAGAATTTACCCCTTTCTCCAGGAAATTGCAGATGTGGACAAAAAGAAAAAACCCAATTTAGGCAGAAGGGTCCAAGGAATATGCCTTCTCCTTCTCCCCCTCCTCCCTCTCTTTCTCCCCTCTTCCCCCTCCCCCCTTCCCCCCTCCTCCCCCCAAGTTCTGACTGAACGCACCATTGCATTGGTAGCTTTTACTTTGATGCTTGCATACATAATCCTGGGCTTGGGGTGTTGCCTACACATTAGCAATAGTCCCAGTTCAGTCCCAACTTGGGGCCTGTCTGAATATCAAGGAGAAAGACTCCTTTTTCTAGCAGAGAACGCAGGAGTTGCGTTTTGACTTTGTAAAACAATTCATTTCAACACATTTTTATTACACACCTGCTGTGTGCAGAAGGGCACTATGCCGGGCATTTGGGGTAATGTAAAGAGTAAGATGCCTCTTGCCTTTAGGAAACTTAAAGGCTAGCAGGGTGAGAAGGCACCAACACCAGTAATTATAATGTATAATAATACATGAGAAGTATCTCCAAGAGGTGCAGACAGACACAAAGAGCTGTTGCGTCAGAGAGGAGAGAGAGGGTCATTGCCTCAGTGAGGATCCTGTAAGGCTTCATGGAGGTCGCAGAGGGACTGAGCCTTAAAAGACCAGGAAGAACTCATGGATGGGTGAGTAAGAGGAGAGGGAAGACGTTTGAGGTATAGAAAATAACTTGGAACAGGGGTACGGAGGTGGGAATTCCAAGGGGCAGAGTGAGATTTTGGTGATTTTCACACCTGGGACTCCAGCCCAGCTGTTGCACACAGACCAGTGGACCTGTACCATCCTGTTTTCCCTTTCCCGGGGCCATCCCCTGGTAGTGCAACCAGTGCCTTGGATGGGCATTCAAGGGTGTGGTGTGGTGTGGGTTAGAAGTTTTGCAATTAATTGAATGAGGCTGTGAAACTGTAACTAGGCGACAAAGGGAAGACTGAAGCTGGGCTACCCCCACGAGCAAAGTCTGGAAAAGAGTTTATTGCAGTAAATAACACCATTTCATCAGGCAGGCATTTCCTGGATTGTTCTTCGAATGGAAATTTAGTGCCTTTAGTATATACATATATATTTCCACTAACATGTAATGAGAATAAATGATTTTATGCAGATAGAATTAAAACCTTACTGTTCTCTGTCACCAGGGCTCCAGGGGCCAGTCTTTGGGTGGTACTGTGCTGCTCCTCACCTCAGAGGATGGCTGCTTAGATGGTCCTGCTCTGTGCTGACCCACCTCAGTTAGTCAGGAGACTAGCAAGCATTTATTAAGGGCATACTTTGGGCCAGGCACTAGGGATGCAGATACAATGAATGGAACAAACCCTGCTGTTAATGAGCTTGTATCCTGTTGGGGGAGGAAAGGACCTACATTTGGACATACAGAATGAATGTAATGTATTGGTTGAGAACTGAAGACCCGTAGAAGAGGAACCATTTTGAAGATGGTGTTAATGACATTTATAACGTTTACTTATTTATTTAAAGGACTTACCTTACAACTACCTTGTTTGGTAGACAGTTTCAAGTATTATCATCATCACCTTATCTCTCTTCCCCCCAAACTCACGCACACCTTGCACGTTGGGAAACCGAGACTTGGAGAGAGAAAGTAATTTTCCCATAGTCACCTGGCTGATAAGTATTAGACCTGGGGCAGAAACTCAGGTCTTCTTACTAGAAGTCCCATGCTTTCTTTCTTTCTTTCTTTCTTCCTTCCTTCCTTCCTTCCTTCCTTCCTTCCTTTCTCTTTCTCTCTTTCTCGCTCTCTTTCTTTCTTTCTTTCTCTTCCTTCTTTCTTTCTTCCTTCCTTCCTTCTTCTTGATACTATTTTTAAAATCACTGTCACTAAATGACTACCCCCTCCTCCAAAAAACTGTCTTTTGTTAAAACATACCCACAGACCCACCCATACCCATACCCAATCAAGCAAAATAAATCATCACCCTGACCATATCTGAAAACAGATGTTTCATTATAGTTCACCTCCTCCTTGCAGTGTGGTAGATAACATGCTTTACCTGTGGTCTTCTGAAGTCATATGTGGTCACTGCATTGATCATAGTTCTGAAGTCTTTCAAAGTCATTTTTCTTTATATTGTTATAGTTGCCATTTAAACTGTTTGCCTCGTTTTGTTTACTTTGACCTGCATTAGTTCATTTAAGTGTTGCCAAATTTCTCAGAATTCTTCATATTAGTCATTTCTTATAGTATAATCACATTCCGTGACACTCACATGCCACAATTTGCCCAGTTCTTCTCCAGTCATTGGGCATCCATTTTCCTTTCAGTTCTTTGCTACAAAGAATGCTGCAGTAAATATTTTCATGTATGTGGTGAGACTTTTTTCTTTGTCTTTGACCTCCTAGGGGTTTATATCTAGTAGTTGGTATCATTGGGTTGAAGGTTACGACTTAAAAAAAATTGGTTGAGTCAATTTCTTGTGCCCTTTCGAGTGCACTGTACCTTCTGGGATAGTCCATTAGTTACTTGTGGGCAAGGAATACATGGGGAATAGAGAGAGAATCAACTAATTTCATCTGCCAGTGATTTTCCATGAAGCATTAAATCCTAATATTCATGAGACATACCCTAAGAGCCAATGGGCGGTTGCATTTGGCTTTGTATTCTAGCTTAGTCCGTTGGAACAATTACTGATCTGTTCTCTTCTTTCCATCTGAGACATGAAGGTTTCCTTTTCTCTCTCACTGGGGTTTGCTTTTTATTCTTGATCTGGGGTCTCTGAAACTAGTTGTTCTTATAGATGCATTTTCAAAGGACATTTCCCGAAAGGTGTGTATGTGTAGGGTTGCAGCCAAGGTCATGCACTGCATCCAGGGCCATCGCCAGTTGTCTTGACTTTCATCCTGCCACTGGACTTTGATATCTCAGGAAGGGAGAGTGAGACTGATGACTTTGTGTAACTGTCTCACTTAAATCTGATTCAGGGCCAAGTCAAGACATCACCTGTGATGTCATTAGTTCCCTTCAAAAATAAAGGACAATCAACAACAACAAATCCAACCGTGTTGTTTTGCAAGCTGGAAAACTGAGGCCTAGTCTAAGGTCACACAGAATCCAGATTCTGCCTGCAGAACTGGCGTTCTTTCCACTATCCCATGTTGCCTTAGAACATAGAATTTCGGTGTTTGAAGGAACCTCAGAGCTTGTGTGTTCCAACCTTTATTTATAAGTGGGGAGATGAAAGTGACATGCTCCTGGTCAGAGCTAGTCCTCTAGCTCCAAGTCTAGTGTTCTTTTCATGGTACCTCTCATCCCTCTCCCAAATGCCCCCTCTACTTCTCTCAAAGCCAGGGTACCAGGATTGATAGACCATGTGGTTGGCATAATAGACCAATGAATCTTTGGTTCTTCTGAGTTGCCTTAGATCAGTGAATGAATAGGGAGGTCTGGGGTTGGGGAGAAAGAATATCTTAACCATCATTGGCTCAATATTCTTATCTCTGAGGTGCAAGAATCAGCAATGGCCATAGATCTCTAATGAGGAGAGTCTGGGTGGTGACGTCCAAATATTCACTTCAATTGAACATATATTAAATACCTGCTCTATGTCCAGCCCTTATATGAAACAGGATATTAAATGGAGAAGCCAAGTTAATATAGGGCAGAGTGAGTCAGGAGGACCTGTGTTCAAGTCTGTCCTTCTGAAACATCCTGGTAGTGTGATCTTAGACAAGTCACAACCTCTCAGTGCTTTAGAGAGCTCTCTGAAGTTGTGGAGATGGTGCCAGTCTGTATTGATAGAGGGAGTTTCCCAACCCACAAATCAATAAAGCCACAAATCCAATCCCTTTTCCTATATCTAATGTAGTAAGTAGCTTTGATCTCCCTAACCCATGCAATCCATTGTAGTCCAGCAGGCATGCTTTAAGTGCTACAAAGCACAACATATGTGCTAGATACAGGAATATTAAAAGAGAAAATGAAAGATAGACCCTGCCCTCAAGGAGCTTACATTCTTTTCTAGGTAAATACAGTTTATGCCCTAATTTATATGAAATTGTAGATCCTAGGCACCTTATCCTCCTTTCCTCATTGGAGTAATTAGAAAAATAGATGTTATCATAATAGTATTTTCAAAGTTTAGTCTGAGCACAGAACAGACACAGTTGCTTAGAACAGCACAAATTGTCAGCTATTAAGTTAGAAACTATTATCTCCTTCCCACTCCCCCTTGTCTGTTTCTGCTTTCTTTCTACAACTGTAATATTACCTCTGTTCTTATTTGGGGGTTGAATTAAGGCATCTTGCTAAGTATTTGAGGTAAAAAGTATCTTGTTTTGAAAGTTCAAGCAGTGGAGAAAATGGGGCCACCCGAGGACCCACTAGGAAAGGGGAAAAATTCTGAAATGTGATAACGAGACTTTGAATTCACTTGACTCCTTTTCTTCTAGAAAATATTTGATACATATGTATCTCCCAGCTGTTCAGTGAGAGGAGAAGGACATGTCCTGTTTATTCATTGGGAAACAAGTCTACAGAGGTTAAGAAACCTTCCAGGTTGAGCCCAGGATGGCGGCAGACACAGCCAAGGTCTAATGGTTTTCTTGGTTCTCTGCTTCCTACCTTGACCTCACTAGATTAGGTTCTAGGACTTGAGAATTCTAGACTTGGCCTTGGGACTGGCTCATTGAGTGTATTTGGGCAGATCCCTTCCATGAGTCTCAGTTTCCCCTTCTACAAAATGCAAGGGCTGTGAAATGTGAAATTTTGACCAGTCAAGTTCCTTTCCAGTTCTATCCCCCTACCCATTTCCAGTGCCCTCAGATTTTTCTGTAGCATTATTGCTTAGTATCCATATGGTTGGTTGGGTGGGTAGGTCAAGGAGGTAAGGAATACCCACTATAGTTAAGAGTGCATGGTGCCAAATAGAAGGTTCAGGACTTCTCTGGTTATTGATTGGGAAGAGCCAGGTCTGGCATGCCTCTTGTCAATAAAATGGAGGGAGAGGACTGCCCAACCTACCTTGTAGAGGCTTTGTTTATGTGTGTGTGTGTGTGTGTGTGTGTGTGTGTGTACGTATATTCGTTAAATATACACTTATACGTATATCTACATATACATACATATATATGTATATGTATGTAGGTATATGTGTATTTAATGAAGTGTCCTTGCTTTGTCAGTCTTACCATACTGATTTTGAATGGCTGAAAATATAGTTACGTAGCACAGGGACTTGGGCTCCTAACTCTCCTGGGAAAGGTACATATCCACTCGTGGCCTCTGGGAGAACCATTCCTCAAGACAGGTATTCCATTAAAGTTTTAGGTTTCATTTCCTCATTTATCCTTCTCACCCCTAACTTCACCTCTACTTCCTTTTTCTGGTTTCGAGGAGAAGTAGGAGAGAGTCTTCGAGAGGGCGGCTTGTATCTGGAAGGGGAGAGCTAAGGAAAGTCTCAGGAGAGAAGTAGTCTGAGATGACAAACAGATGTGGCTTGGAGGTTCTGGGGACCATCTGTGACTGCATGATGCTCCTTCCCTCTAGCCCCTTCCAGACTCTGCTCCATTTTCCCCTGAATTTTGACTTAGCTTTGAGGGCAAGGAAGGAGGACTGACCACAGCCTCAAAGTATTATATATTTGGAGTTAGAAAGAACCTTAGTTGCCACTGAATTCAACTCCCTCATTTTATTGTTGCAGAAACAGAGTCACAGGGTGGCTACATGAGTTTGCCTAGGGACACAGAAGTGTTTGAGGGAGAATTCGAATTTAGGTCTTCCTGATTGCAAGCCCAGCATTCAATCTACAGTGCAACCTACCTGGCTTCCTCAGACATAAATGTGTATTTCTTAGACTTGAGAAGTTGTTCAAAATCCCCATTGGGATACCAGTCCCTCGATCATATCCAGCCAGACACACAGCTATCACATGCAGCAGTTTTGAAAAGATAGATACCCGTCCAACTGCCCCATCTTTCTGCAGTATGCTGCCTCCCCTCCTGGACAGAATGAAGGTCTTGACCAGAAGTGGCCCTGGGCAAGATGCTGTGTATGTGGGGTGGTCCCAGGGATAGGTTCCTTTGGGTCAAACTTTACTGCTGTCAGTGTGCCATATAACGTATTCTCTTAAAATATTAGCTTGCATGTTGTAAGGCCTTATTGTATGCTAGCATGGCATACGCATTGAAGTCCAATTGGGAGCCATCATTGCAAAGTTTTTGTTGTTAAATCTAATGCATCCAACATTTGATTATTTGTATGTAACGTTCTCCTTTTAGGAAGCATTTTTCAAACTTGGCCATGGTATAATAGGTCTAGAGCTGAAAGGGACAGTTAAAGTGATTTAGTTCAGTACCCTCATTTCAAGATGAGGAGACTGAGGTCTGCAGAAGTCAAGTGATTTGGCCAAGGTCATGAGTAGTAAGTGACAGAACTTGAATTTGATCCTAGGTTCTGTGACCTCAAATCTAGCGCTCCCCTCTCCCCCTTTACACTTTCACTTTTGGACTGTGCTCCAGGAACAAATGTTAATCTTAACTCAAATCAGACATAATTCTCCATTTCCTGGCTTCCTTGGCATCCTTCAGATCTCTCCTCAAGTCCCACCTTCTGCTAGAAGACTTTCTCGATCCCCCTTAATTCTAGTGCCTTCCCTCTGTTGATTATTTCCTATTTATTCTGTATATGTCTTGTTTGTACATAGCTGTTGGCATGTTCTCTCTCTCATTAGACTGTGAGCTCCTTAAGAAGAGACTGTCTTGGGGCAGCTAGGTGGTGAAGTGGATAGAGTTCTGGCCGTGGAGTCAGGAGGACCTGAGTTCAAATCCAGCCTCAGACACTTGACACTAGCTGTGTGACCCTGGGCAAGTCACTTAATCCCAACTACCTCATCAAAAAGTAATTAAAAAAAAAAAAGAAGAGACTGTCTTTTGCCTTTCTTTGTATTTCTAGAGCTTAGCACAGTGCCTGGCACATGGTAAACACTTGATAAATATTAGTTGATGAAGAACTTGAAGGGAAATTTATTGATTAAAAAAAGATCGTAGAATCCATCCAAATATGAAATATAAAATGCCTGTGGTTTTTGGATTATCTAGTCTTCTTTTGGTGCATATAATTGCTAGTTGATGGCAAGTTTTTAAGAATATGGTTTTCCCCTTGGTCTTCAGAGCCGTCTTGTATGACCCTGGGCAAATCACTTAACCTCTTGGCCTCAGTTTTCTCATCTGTAAAATGAGAAAGTTGGATTAGCTAGCCTCTGAATTCCCTTCCAATTCTAGAACTGTAACCCTCTTATCAACCATCCAGTTCCAGTTTGTCAAAGATTGTGGAGGAGAGATAATTTAGTAGTCTAGATGATTAGCAGTCTCTCTGCTAAGAGATGGCCTGCCTTTAGGGTGTGAATGGGGCTTGGATTCTATATTGTGACTTCTTATGTGACTTTGAATAAGAACTCTCATCTTTCTGCAAATTATTGGCTTGGTACTAGTTCCATCTCTAGTTTTTTGGTGTGTTATAATGCATATAATTCAGGACCCATATTCAGAAGCTGGAGAAGAGATGGGGAAGATCCTTCTGGGGAGGGAGGAAGAAGCTGGAGTTGTAGGGATGCCAATTGGGATACTACTCTCAGTATGGACAGTGGAGGACATCTGCCAAAAAATCACCATCATGACAGGATTGGAAATGCCAAAGTAATAGGTTAACGGGTTGCATTTTTCTAGTGCTTTAAGGTTTGTAGGTTTGCAAAGTGCTTTCCTCACAATAACTTTGCAAGGGAGTGAGTGCCAGGTTTTCTCCCTTTTTTTATAGATGAAGAATGTAAAGCACAGAAGTTAAGTGACATGTCTGTGGCCACTCAGTGAAGTAAGCTGAGCTTACCAAGAGGACTGGTATGAGAATGAACCCAGGCCTCGTGGCTCCGGATGTTGCAATCTCTCTGTTGCCACACAGACTACCCAAGAAATGGGGCAGGGTTCTTTTAGTCCCATCTGATGGAGAATTATAGATTCCTAGAGATGGAAGGGACCTTTTGTGTTGTTGGGTTGTTTCATTCGTGTCCAACTCCCATTAACCCTGTTTGTCTCAGTACCTCATTTGTAAAATGAGTTGGAGAAGGAAGGGACCTTAGGAAGCATTTAATTTAATCTTGTCCTTTTGCAGATGAAGAAACTGAGACCCACTCAGGGAAAGTGACTTAGTCAGTGTTAGTGGCAGAGCGGGGACTAGAACCTATCCCCTCATGTTTGCAGTGATCCTTCTACCTCATAACAGGCTCTTTCTTTTTCTCTCTAATTCTCTTTATCTTTCTTTTTTTCTCTTTCTCCTTTCCTTCCTTCCTTCCTTCCTTCCTTCCTTCCTTCCTTCCTTCCTTCCTTCCTTCCTTCCTTCCTTCCTTCCTTTCTCTTTCTTTCTCTTTCTTTTTTCTTTCTTTTTCTCTTTCTTTCTTTCTTTCTTTCTTTCTTTCTTTCTTTCTTTCTTTCT
>NW_020954571.1:4176885-4191584 GCF_900497805.2 Vombatus ursinus | reverse complement strand
TCTTTCTTTCTTTCTTTCTTTCTTTCTTTCTTTCTTTCTTTCTTTCTCCTATCCTTTCTCTCTTCTTTTTTTCTTTTTTTTCCCCCCTTCCTTCCTTTCCAGCATAGATTTGGGGCTGACCAATAGCTGGAGTTTTAGACATATAAACCAGATTTGCACACAGATCCAAGAGAGAAATTGTGCATTTGTATAGTCTCTGCTCCATGCCCCCCCATTTATTTCCTTCCCTCTCTTCACCCCCCTTTGCCCTGCCTCCCTCCCTCATTGTAACCTAGGCAGGCACTGGCTCACATCCAGGAATTCCATATAATCTCAAACTGTTCCCAGCTTCCTCAGCAGGGAACAGATCTGCTTCTGTCTTCCTCTAGTCACATCTGGAAAGTGTTACATCAGGGTGTCAGCCGTCAGAGCGACTCGGCTGCTGTGGGCTCCTCCAGAGGAGGGGAGGTCAGGAGGGGAAATAAAACCGCTGCTTCTCTGTCCTCCTTCCCTTCCCCCTCATCCGTGCCCACCCCTTGACCGCCTTCTTCACCACCAGTCCCTCTTCCTGACTCTATGACAGACAAAATGCCCAGACTTGAGTGGGAATCAAGCCAGATGATTTTCTAGGGAATAGACCTAGCCCAGACCCCTGGGGTGGTTGGAAGGGATCCAGAGTACTGGGGTGAGAGGAAGACTCCCTTTGCCAGAAGGACTAGTGTCCGTAATTGGGAAACCATATAGCTCTAGGCTTTAGGGTGGGGTTGGAGAAATCATCTCGAATGAATGCATTCAACACCTTGGAATAAAATTTAGGTTTTAGAGACCATTTAGTTCACTTCCCTTCATTTCATGGATGTTAGATCCTGAGGCCTGGAGAGGGGAGAAGACTTAACTTAGCTGTGGTCATATATCCTGTGAGTGGTGGTGCTGGGACTAGGACCCATGTCTCAGGATTCTCAGTTCAGGACTTTGTATATTGCTTTGTCACCTGAGCTGTCCTTTTAGAAAAGTGATAATTGAGGCCCAGTCGGGGGATACAAAGGAACTTTTAAATTTGTGCTCCTCAGGTGCTGTTAGACAGTTTGATGGGGCAACTTTCCAGACTTCAGACATGGAATGTTCCAGCAGGCATCCCTATTGAGATCCCTAAATGCTCTAAGGAGTATATCAGCTATTCCCAGCTTACCACTAGGAGAGTAAGGAGTATCCCAATTAAGAAAATGTGTCCCTGAAGAAAGAAGAAAATGTACTTCTTTTCCTTCTTTGTAGAAGTAGGAACCTATGGATATAGAGTGATGTATTTATTGTCAGCCTCCATTGATGTGTTGATTACTTTTGCTGAATTACTTTTTTCTTTTTTCTTTTTTCTTTTCTTTTCTCTTTTTGAAAGATTCTTTGTTTTAAAGAGCTCCCCCTCTGAGGAGTGGAGGAAGGAGATAATTATTTGGAAGTGTAGGTGATATTAAAAATAAAAGATGCCAACCCCCAAAGCATGTTCATTTCTAAGTGAGTCGATTGAAACTTGAAATACATTTCCCCATGGAAACATTTTATGTGTGTTTATAAATAAATTTTTGTGTGTGTATATGTATGTATGTGTGAATATGTAAATCTATCTCATGGTTAATACTAGTCCAGAAAAGCTTCTTTTTGAAAAATAATATGACAATTACATTTATCTAGTGTTTTCAAGTTTGGAAAGTACTTTACATATGGTAATCTTATTTGGATTCTACAATTGCCATGTGGGAGAGGTACTCTAGATATTTTTTCCTCTGTTCTATAGATGAGGAAACTGAGGTTCAGAGAGGTTGCTGAAATAGTAGCCCTGAGACTTCCTGAACCAAGCAAGAGAAGGGAGGTAGGGACTCGGTAGCAGGGACAGCTTTGTTTGCAGAGATTATTTTTAGTTGGAGTCTTGTACATAGTAGTGCTGTTCCGTCATTTTTTTCAGTCACGTCCGATCTTCGTGATCCCTTTTGGGGTTTTCTTGGCAAAGATACTGGAGTATTTCCTTCTCCAGCTCATTTGACAGATGAGGAAACTGAGGCAAGCAGGGTTAAGTGACTTGCCCAGGGTCTCCCAGCTAGTAAATGTCTGAGGCCAGATTTGAACTCACGAAAAATGAGTTTTCCCAACTGCAGGCCTGGCACTCTATCCACTGAGCCTCCTACCTGCCCCTTGCACATACTCTAGGGGCTTAATAAATGGTTGTTAATTGATTGTTGACTACCTCTGGTGGGACAGTGGAAACTACTGAAAGATAGCTGGTAGTGGCAACTTGCGTTTGTTTAAAAGCTTCCATGTGACTTGATTTGAGTTTTTTACCATTCTGGGAAGTAGGTAGGGCAGGGATTATTGACTCTATAGATTGGGTAACTGAGGCCTAGGAAGACCATGTGACTAGCTGAGGATTGGACCCCAGGCCTCCTTATTCTGGGGCCTCTGTTTTTTCCAGTAGATCAGTCTTCGTCCCATGGTATCGGACATAGGGGCACTGCACCGTGAACTTAGAACGAGGCTTCTTCAGTTTTGTCTCCTCTTTGGGAATCAGCCCGAGCAGATGCCCATGTGGCAGAGTAGGAGGGAGATTCCTTCAGTTGAAGAAAAGCTTTAAAAAGATTAAAACAAAAACAACCCCCCAGGATGATTCTCAGAGCCCGGTGGAGGTGAATTATTCGGAGTCTTCATTGCCTGTTTTTCCTTTCCTTCATATGTACTTCTCCATTAGCCAGGCATTAAATTCAAAGAAGGCCCAACCCAGCCTCCAGCAGTCAAAACTGGTTCTTAGGTCTCAGAACAACAGATGATTTTGTGCTGACATTGCAAGAGGAGCTAATTAAGCTAATAGTTCCCAGAGCTCTACTGACATCAGTTGATGGTATCAGTGCCAGAGATATCCAGGGGCCGATAAGACACTCCCGCCTTGTTCAGTGTAATTTGTTATTAAACAAACACGGTCAGGTTCATTATGAAGAAAACTTGTTCCTCTTTTCAGGTGCCAACATGCTTTTGCTTCTGCTGGGGCCCTAGCTGTGCTGTTGGAACAGCGAAGGCTTCTGTTCTAAGGCAAACATTTTCTACCTCTCTGGCCTTGTGGGCCCTCTGAGAGTCTGGGAGGCCAATAAGACAGGCCCTCTGTATGCTTTCTCTTTTTAAGGCTGGGTTTCTTAACCATTTCTTTTGGGGAGGGGGGTCTATAATGGACCCCTTTGGCAACGTGGTGAGATCTATGGACCTCTTCTCAGAATAATGTTTTAAAATGAATAAAATAAAATACACTGGATTATGTGGGAAACCAATTATATTCAAATATTTTATTTCAGTAATTTTAAAAGCAAATTCACAGACCTTCTGGGGCTTTCTTTGCTGATCATATTTGAGGCAGCTTCAGTCTTCTGCCTCTTATTTGTACTTGGGCAGGATTGAAAGTATTGCCTTCTTCACCTTGGATGTTCTAGACCCAGAATTGTCCCTAAGAAAGAGCGATTTGGGGGGGGTGGTTCCCTGGGCTCCTGGCTTTTTTGGTGGGGGGGGGGGACAGAGGTTGCAGAGAATGAGTGAACGGTGAGTCGGAGAGGCAGTGGGAGAGGAGGGAGCTCTGGCCAGCTGATATTAAGAAATGACCTGTGGCTCATATATGTCTCTGCATATATCTCTGCATGCCCGTGCACACACAAGTATGCACAGCCCTACACTTATTGGTTCAGATCTGTGATTTTAGGTGTGTAGAGAGAGCTCTTGGTACTGAAGCAGATCTACAGCAGTGGAAAGAACATTAGCTTGTTGTCTGACTCTGTTTTCCAATCCCCTCTCTGACTCTTGACACCTTTGTGGCCTTGGGCAAATCATTTAAGCCTCTCTGGGCCTTACTTTTCTCCTTTGTAAAATTTGGGGATGGTACCAAATGGCCTGGGAGGGCCCTTCCAGCTCTAGACCTGTGATCCTACCTTATAGTCTCTGTCACAGTCTTAGGAGAATTGCTGGGCTGCTAAGAAATAAAATGATGTATTCATAGCCTCACAGCTAAGTGTTTGTTTCAGAGAGGCAGGATTCAAACACAGGTTTTCCTGATTCTAAGATTGGCCTTCATGCTACCATAAAGATATTATATATATTTGTGTGGGTTTTTTTAAAAGCCACATATCACCTAACCATGCTTTTGGGTTTGGCAGACTATGTACACACATATGTAATCAGCCCATAAATTTTCCCCTTGCCCCAAAGTGAAGCTAGCTGCCTCTTCCCTTCTTGCTGTTCCCTAAAGCTAGCTTGAGGCAGTGTTGTATAGTTGAGAAAGTTAAGAAGGCAAGTCACTCAGTCTTTCTGCACCTTAGTTTCCTCAGTTGGAAATGGAGACAATTACACTGGCATTACCTGCTTCACAGGGTTGCCAAGAGGAAAGTGCTTTGGAAACTTAAGTTTATAGTAGCATTATTTTGTGATGCTTTTTTCTCCTTATAATCTGATTTCGTCTGTTTTGAAAGTTGGGGAGGGACTGAGAACCCATAGTGTGATTTGTCTCAAACCAGAACGCACAGCTTTGGCTAGGTGGTTGTTTTGTTTACTCATTTTTCAGTCGTGTCCGACACTTTGTGACCCCTTTTGGGATTTTCTTGGCAAAGGTACTGGAGTGGTTTGCCAGTTCCTTCTCCAGATCTTTTTACAGGTGAGGAAACTGAGGCAGACAGGGTTAAGTGACTTTGCCCAGGGTCATAACACATGGTGAGTATCTGAGGCTGGACTTGAATTGAAGTCTTCCAGACTCTAGGCCTGACATCCTACCCACCGTGCCACCTGGCTGCCTTAGGCTAGGTAGGGAGTTCCAGATAACTGGTGGTTCCTCAGCAGAGGCAGGATGAGATGGTAAAGGGATTCCTGTTCAGGTATTGATTCCAGTGACCTCTGATGGATCATTCCACCCAGATTCTATGGGCCCCTTAATTGAATTCCTTACTTTCATCTCCCCCCCACCAAAAAAAAAGAAAAGAAAAAATCTTTTTGTGCTCTGTATCTCCCTTAGGTTGTTTGCTCTTTCCTCCCAGCCAGAACTTGTTGATTCTTACAAACCTCAAAGATCTTAGTCCAGTTACAGATAAAGAAACTGAGACACAGAGAGAGGTAACTTGTCCAGGGTCACGCTGGTCAGAGTTGGGAATAAGGACCCAGGTTTCCTTCTGAGAGGGAAGAGAACTAGTTGTGGTGTGAGAAATTCTGGGTGCCCCATCAGCTGATGCACTCATAATCATCTGTGACAGTTCCATTTCCTGGAAATCATCCTGCATGGTTCTCCCCCAAAACCAAGCAAAAAGCTTGGAGAACATTGGCCACACTTTCCTTGGTATGTAAGCAAGATTTTGCGCTGGACATCAGCAATGTTATGTTCGACAGGTTAACTGGGCTTGTGATTTGAACCTACTTTTCTGGGTGGATTCAGGGACTGCTCACCTGTCCTTCTAAACCCTGCTGGCTGCCCCCCCCCCCCCGCAACCCTCTCAGCTAGGTGCCCCCTTCTATGTAGGGTGTGATGTGGAGCCCCTCCTGTGGTATGAGGTTGGTTTCTCAGTAGTAGCAGGTCTACCTCACCCCCCTCCCCATGTTTGCTTTCAGTAAGAAATATATTGTCGTTCAGTGCATAAATCACCCGTGTGTCTTTCAGTGTGTGGGTGTGGGCGATGCGTGGGGGTGTGTGTGTGTGTGTGTATGAGAGAGAGAGATCACCTCAACACCTTTAGAAGTTTGCCACCCTATGCTCCTGACTGTTCTAGAAATTTCTTTTTCTCCCCCTTTTTTTTTCTTCTTCTGGGACCTTGGTCTGATGTTGGGGATTTGTGAGGTGGAATTCCTGGCTTGTCGGAACGTTAATGCTGGAAGGGAACTCCCCTGCCCCCCCCATCTAATCCAAACCAATCCAAGGAAGCATTTATTGAGCACCTACAAAGCATAAAGCATTTTGGGAGTATAGAGACAAAATGAAGAATAATCACTACTTCCAAGAAGCTTACATTTTGGGGTTGAGGATAGGGATAAGTGGGATGACCACTTTTAAACAACAGAGTCTATATCTGTGATTGAAATGGTAGAGAACACTAGAACTAGGGCTATCAGGTCAGGCTTTCTGTGGGAGGAGTCATATGAGTGGGGCCTTGAAGAAAGCTAAGGGATTTTAAGAGGAAGTCAAGTCCAGGCGTGACCAGAAGCCTGTGCAAAGGCTTGGAGACAAGAGATGAAACAAGTAGGCCAGGTTGATTGGAATATAGAGTGGCTGAATCGGAACAAAGGGTTTTTTAAACACTCCTCAGCTTGTGTTTTATACCAGAGGCGCTAGGGAGCCACTGAAGTTTCTTGAGGTGCTTAGGGACTGAGGTCAGCCTTGTGCTTTAGGAAGATTATTTTGACAGTTGTGTAGAGTCTGGATTTAGAAGAGGAGAACTTGGAAACCAGGAGGCCAACTGGGACTTCAGTTTACAGTTAAGGAGACTCAAGCCCTGAGGGGGAGTTATTTGTCTTCTCTCACAGAGTCACTGGCAGAGCATTGTCTCGAACCCAGGTCTTCGTCCCTTATTGCCAGCTTTGTCCGCCACATCCTGCTGCACCTCATCTTGGTGGCTTTTTCTCTCACCCTTGGCCACATCTTGGATAGCTGAGGCTTTGTTCCACTTTGGGAGTCATTTTGTGGGTAAGTTGGTTACCTGGTGAATCTTTGTCCCCTAATCATCTTCAGTTCTTCCCAGAGCTTTACCATGTATCCTCCCCTCACAGCAGGGAAGTGAAGCCTTGGTGCCTTGCTGATTGCAACACTGGGTTTGAACAGGACCCCCTCTGTTGCTCCAATGGCCAATTTTAGATGAGATTGAAAAAAAAATAAAAACCAAAAACCCAAACCAATACCACCAAAAAAAAAAAAAAAACCCAAAACACCAGCACCAAGCAAAACAAAACACCCTACCGCACAAAAACAAAAAATGCTGAATGCAACTAGCAGTATTTTTTCAGGCCCTTCTTGAGCCAATGAAAACAGAATGATTGTTTTCTTTCTTGAGATTTGATATCTTATTGCACTGTTGGAAATCCAAATGGGTTTTCTTCAGACTGGTAGAGAAATCGGCTATAAACTGGGTGTGAAACAGATTGTTCTGGCCTGAAAATACCCAACAGGGCAGACTTCTGGAGAGCCAAAGACACTGCTTGGGCAACAGAGAGCTCTTTCTTTGGTGTTTGGTTTTAACCATAGCTTGGTCCTCTGGACATTTTGCAAATGGGCCAAGTCCCCTTCAATTGTGTTGAGTCATTGGACATTTTCAGTGACGGTCAAACAGCCATTCTGCTGAAGAGTGAGATTTTAGATTTTGGTGTCCTGTCTCTGGGAGAGAAGGGAGAATGGATTCTCAGGGGCCTTTACATGATGGCTACCTCCCTGATAGAATTATAGTGCAGTCATATTTGGGGCACGGTGGGCAAGACCATTGCTGAAAGAATTCAACCTGCAGACATTGTTGTGTATCCAGCCTGATTAAGGACTGCAAACAGACGAACAAAACCAAGGAGGAGAGATACAGTCCTTCAAGGGCAAGTGTCATATGGGTGAAAATTTAGAGGAGTCTGTACATGTCCGTGGGTGGTCAGGAAGGGCTGATAGCCATTTAGAGTGAAGCTTATGGAAGAAGGGATTCATGGAGGAAATAATCCCTCTGGACTTAGGAGATGGCTAAGATTTGGAGACAAAAGAAGAACGCTTCCTAGAAATAGATCTTTTTTGTACTTAGTTGTCTTTTCCATTAGACTATGAGCACCTTGAGAGCAGGGGGGATATTTGCACCCCCAGTGCTTAACGCAATGTCTGGAACATAGAAGGCACTTAATACACACTAGTTGACTGACCTTTTCCCAGATGCTTGTTAAGTCAGGATTTCACAGAATAATTAGGGACTTAGCTCCTACTAGTTCAGCATCCTACTAGTTCAGGGATGCCCCTGGAAGTGTTATGGGCCATGTAAGAGCATTGATGGCCAGAAAGAGTTGCTAGGTATCAGGAGAGCCTAGGGATTGATGGAAAGTAGGGAGCTAGGGAGGGAAGGTGCTGTCCTTAGCAGTAGGGACTAAAGGCTTAGAGGGTTGTTGGTCAGAGTGAGGAAGGGAAAGGAAAACCAGCATTATGATCATAGTATCATAGGTCTAGAGAAGGAAAAGACCTCAGAGGCCTCTACTCCAGTCCCCTCATTTTACAGATAAGAAAACTGAGGCACAAGTAATTTAAATAGCTTGCCAAGGTTACACAGGGTCTAGTGTCAGGGGTGGGATGTGAGCTCAAGTCTGTTGATTGCACAAAATTGAGTAAATGTTGATGAAGCTGTGCTTAGCAGCCAGGGAGAAGCGTGTTTCTTTCTATCCCTGGGAATCCTGCTTGTCTGACCAGATCCAATGTATGCTCCATCTTCTCTGTGAGGGGTTTCTGGCTTACCTCAGTAGGTAGTTATGTTCTTTTCCTCTGAGCTCAGGCGGTACTTAGGTCCTACCACACAATCTGGCACTTGATTACATAGTGCTTCATATTGTCCTCTAATTGTCTCATGTGCATTCATCTCAGTCTCCCAATTTAGACCATGAGCTCCTAGATGGCCAGGCCCGAGTCTTATCCTCCTGTGTCCTGTTCCCCCCACCAGCACCTGGCATAGAGCTGGGCACGTGGTGCACTCGCTGCCAGTAAATATGTGTTGGGGAACCTGGGTTTGAGGTCTTGCCTCTGCTTACATCTTAGCTTTGTGACCTGGATTGTGCTACACCTTTCTGAGCCTCAGTTTCTGCAGCTGTAAAATGAAGAAATTGAATTAGATCTCCAAGGTCCTTTCTAGCCCTGAATTGTGTGATTCTCCCATGGATTTGTTGTTGTTGTTGGTCACTTTTTGTTCTTGAAGAGGACCAATGGCATTAGGAAGGAGATGTCTTGACTTGCAAATGAATTGGATTTAAGAGAGGCAGGGCTGTGCAAAGTCATCATCCTCTAGAGGCATCTGAGTCCAGTGGCAAGACATAGGTCAGGATGACTGGTGATGGCCCTGATGAAATGGGAGACCTTGGCCTTTTTAAGCTAAGGTCTTTCCCAGGTCTCAGTTTTTCTGAGGCAACACCCATTTAGTGATTTAAGGCTAGGTAAGAAATGAGGCAAAAGATGGCCTAGTATGGAAGCTAGGCCATTGGAGGAGTGGATAATGCTAAGGATTAGATCATGGATGGGCCCAGGCAGTGATGGAGTGTACGAAGCAGTGTTTTTATGCTTAGCACCAATGATGAAAAGGAGCTTTCTGAGAATCCACTCTGGGGACTTCATTCAGTTGTACTTCTGGGTAGTAACATAGTCCTAGCCTTGGAACTCTGGCAGAGCTCGGTACAAGTACCAGGGGTTGTCTGGTAGGTGTCAATCTGAGCACCCCCCACCCATTCTAAGTCTGTTATCTGGTTCACAAGTTGGTGAGCCACTGGGGGAAAGTGCTGGGGACACAGACAAAAATGAGACAGACTTTGTCCTCAAGAAGAGAGACATCATGCATATATGAATACATTTTATGCACACACACGTATTCAAATGCAAGATAGCATTTTTGGAGGAGAAAGAAACCCTAGCAACTAGGAGGGTATTAGGAACCAATCAATCAGCACGCCTTTATTAATCTTTTGCTAGGTGCCAGGTACTGTGCTTAGGGGCTGGAGATATAAGATCAAAAATGAAACTTCATTTTGAACTGAAACAGTTCTTCAGGGAGCTTATATTCTATAAGAGGAGATAACATTAATCTAAATAAGCATATATGCAAAATATATGCAAATTGGACACAAGGTACACTTTTGTGGGGAGGTCACTGCTGGGGGAGGGGAATGAAATGGAGAGAGTCCAGGTAGGCTTCAAGGAGAAGGTGTCTCTTGAGCAAAGTTGTAAAGGAAATAAAATTCTGAGGGATAATAGTGGTGGGTGGTACTGGGGGGTGTGTGTGTGTGTGTTTGTGTGGTTTCTGAAATCAGTGTGTGTTGTGGTGGTCAGGGAGGACTTCCCAGGTACTTGTAGTAGTGGAATTTACTGTCTGTGTGGCCCTGCGTCTTCCAAGAATTGTGTGTCTAGGTGAGTACACTTGCTGAAATGGATCTGGCCTGCTCTCTGTCCTTTCTGCTTCATCAGCACTGGGGCTTCTGTCTAAGGGACACTGGAGTCTAGCAGGAGCAGTCCCCCCCAACAGTGGCCCCAGCTGCAGCCCGAATCCCTGGTGACTTATTTGTTGTTGGTTTTTTTCCTCCTCTCGGGTTTTGTCTTGAAGACGTTTGCACTGAGTTCCAAGGGAGTAAAGCTGGGAATCCCAGATGGCCCTGCGGCTCTGTTGCCCAACCTATAAACACAAGCTGGGCCGGCATGGAGGGGTGCTGGGAGAGTGAGGTATGAATACCTAGACTCACCAGATGAAGGGAGCCAGGGGCTCCCAGGGTTGTAGCAATAGGAGTAGCATGTTCCTCCAGTTTTGGGGGTTGGTCATGCCACACGCTTCCATTTAATCCGCTCCCAGTGAGGGGTAATTTAATCACCTCTCTGAGAGCTAGGCCAGTGCTGGAGGGAATTGCAGCCTTGGCTGTTTACAGATCAGGGCTGAGGGACTGGGAGGGATGTGAGGGGATTGGGAAGGAGGACAGCATCTTGTCCTTTAACTCTTTCCATCTGAGGAATTTTCCCCAGAGCCAGCTGAAGACTAGGAAGGCCTTAGGAGTAACAGAACTCAGGAGGCTGGAGAGGGGGGAGGCAGGGGAAGGAACGAAAGAAAGAGCAGGCCATGATTTGTAAGGCTTTCGCTGCTAAAAATAGAGCCAAGGTTAATAGGTCAGCAGAGTAGATGGCTGCTCTGGGAGTGACCACTCTCCCCCAGCCTCCAGAGGTTCATGAGAGCCCCAGATGAACCAGGGGAACACTTGGAATTGTGGAATCAGAGAATGTCTAAAGAAAGGCCCTGAGCACGTACAATGTCAGAGTTTGGGAGGACCTTAGAACATAGAATGCTATTGCTGGCAGAGTCCTTAGCACAGAGAATGTCAGAGCTGGAACAGGCCTTCAAATGGAGAAGGTCATAGCAGGGAAGGGCCTTTAGAACTGAGAATGTTAGGGTTGAAAGGGGCCTTTTGAAAACATTTGAACATTGAAGCTAGAACTACTTTTAGAACATGGACTATAGAACACAGAATGTTATGAGTTCCAGGGGTGTGCTGGTAAATGTTTAACAACCAGATATCTCTCTTTTTTTAAAGTACACATGGCACACTTTTAAATTTAAAAATCACGTTTTCTTCATCACTTTCTTAAGTCTAATCAGTCACTACAAAAATAAATAAATGAATGAATGAATGAATGAAAGCCCAATTTCTGCCTTTGCTGATTTCTGAGGTGTTAATGTCCACATTGAAAATTTAACAATCCGCTTGGTCTGAAGCTAGCCATAGCTTGGTGTCTGGATGACTGCGAGCAACCTTAGAATATAACGTGTCAGAGCTAGAAGGGTCCTTAGAGGTCATCTAGCCAAGCCCTCCCAAAAACAGAGGGCTAGAGAGGAGCAAGCTGTGTCTTCTCCAAGGCGTCACAGCAGTCAGTGGCGGAAGTGAGGCTAGAACCCAGGTCTCCTGACTCCTGGTTCACGGCTCTTTCCACGCCACCTCTCTCTTAGTCCTCTAATCCACTCTTAGCATTGTCTTCTTTGGCACTCTAGTGCTGGTTGTGTTTTAGTATGCTTTTAAGGCAGCCATTGAGAGCTCAAGATGAACCCTCATTTCACTTGTAAGAGCCTCACGGTACATTTAGTCTGGTGGTGCAGCCAGCACAGGACTCATTATGGGGGGTGGTGTAGGATAGTGGTTGGACTGTCACGAGGATTGGTTGCTAGGGAGAGAAGACATAGATGTACTAGGGCAAATGAGCAATTTGTTAAAAGAAGGTCCTGTCTCTTTTCTTACAAAATAAAAAAGGGAGAGATTATCCTGAGAGGCAAGAAGGTCTAGGGTGATGGTGTGTGTCTGGAGTGTAGTGACTCTCTAGATGAAAAGTGGGGCATTTTCTCAAGGTCCCATTCTTCTTAAAAAGGGAGGTGAGAGGTGTGTGGGAGAATGGAAGAGTGGGACTGGCCCTTTCCTGAATGCATGTGCTATGTGTTGAAATGCAAGTTGATGTTATTGGGTAATGTCGAAATGCACGATGGTTTCTCAACATCCTGCACGTCACAGACATGAAAGTCAGAAGGCCTGGGTCCCAGTGGCACTTCCACTGTGTGTCCGCCGCTATGTGACGTAGAACAAGGGACTTGTTTGGACATTGGCTTTCTCATCTGTTTGTGAGGCTAAATGAGTTAATTGATAGGAAAGCATTTTGTGACCCAGAAAGCAGAATAGGGTGTCAGAGCTGGAAAGGACCCTTGGAGATCGTAATTCAGCCTCATTTTCCAGATTAAGAAGCTAAGGTACAGACACCCTGCTATTTGGAGGGCCTTATCTGTCTGCCCATCTGTTGAGTCACCTCCTTTTGTATGGTTAGCTTTCTAAACTCATGTCCCTT
The DNA here is from genome assembly GCF_900497805.2 of Vombatus ursinus. Lineage (NCBI taxonomy): Eukaryota > Metazoa > Chordata > Mammalia > Diprotodontia > Vombatidae > Vombatus > Vombatus ursinus. Next base: position 4,179,028 of record NW_020954571.1, on the reverse strand, counting down.
TCTCCTTAGATGTGTTCTTGGAAAATGGGGTGTAAAATGAATTGTTGTAAGACAAAATGACGTGGATCCTTATTTGGACAGATTTGTGTAGCTATACTTTTGTATGTATATTTTTTTAAGTGGGGCACTCTTGTAGGGTTTTGTCTATCTCTCTTTTATATAATTGCCTGCTGGTGGGTCTGCCAGCCTCAAGTTTCTTTCCACTGCAATTCATTCTCCATTCAGCCACTAAAGTGATTTTCCTGAAACGCAGGTCTGACCATGTCGCTTCTCTACTCAGTAAAATCCAGCAAATACAAAACTCTGTGTTTGGCACTCAGAGCCTTTGATAGGCTAGACCCCTCCTACTTTTCCAGTCATACCAGGCACTCCATCTCTCAGCTTTGGGCATTCTCTGGCTGTCTATCCTGCCTGGAGTGCTCTCCCTCCTCCACTCTGACTACTGACTTCCCTGGCTTCCTTTAAGTCCCAACTAAGACCTTACCTTCTACAGGAAGGTGATGATAACTCCTTCTAGTTCCAGTGCTTTCCCTTTCTTAATTATTTCCTATTTATCCTGTATATAGCTTGCTTTGTATATATTTGTCTGCATGTTTTCTTCCCCATTAGATTGTAAGCTCCTTGAGGGTAGGGACTGTCTTTTGCCTCCTTTCCTATGCCCAGGGATTAGCACTGTGCCTGACACATTGTAGGCTCTTAATGAATGTTTGTTGAATTGAATATGTGGTTGTAGGGAGATTTGAACAGATGTACATATGTGTACACACACAATTCCCATCTGAAGGCACGGTAATCTAGCAGTCAATCCTAAAGTATTTGTTGAACCTCTGTTCTGTACCTAGCCTGTGTGTGTGTGTGTGTGTGTGTGTGTGTGTGTGTGTGTGAAAGAGGAGAAGTCCTTAATTTCCATTAGTATAAATTAGTACATTTGGAGAGAGGACCTTCAAGCCACTTACTAGTTTTATGATCACGAGTAAGTCACAACCTCCCTGAGCCTCGGTTTCCTCAGGGGTTGAATTAGATTGGCTTTTGAGATCTCTTTTAGCCCTCAGTCCTCATAAACCCCATGAGCGAATGAGCCTATGACAGGGAGTCTTATAGCCCGACTGTCACATGCACCCCAGTTTGCTCATCCCAGCTCTGACCGTGGATGGGAGGATTAACAACATGATGAGAGCCTAGGTTCAGGTTTTGGAGTCCCATTGAGTGGTCAAGCCTGGCTAGCAGGTCCTTGGCATCCAGCTGTCTGTTTGTAGGTTTCCCCAGTGTGCTATCTGCCTGGATTCAGCCTGAAGGCTTGAAAGGGCTGAGGACGGCAGTTGGCCTAGGGGCAGCCTAGTGGTCAGTCCTGCTTTTGCTTTAGCAAAAGTGACAGCAGCAACCCCAGGAGAGAGTGCTCGGAGTCTTGGCCCTTTGAATTTTGTCTTTAGCAGAGGGGGATGGACCTCAAAGCTGTTTGTGCTCTCTTGCCCTTCCATCCTGCAAACTGTGGCATGCTGTCATGTCCTAAAGATTTTCCAAATAGTTTAGGCACCTGGATGTCCTGATGTTACTTGGATTCTCTTGACAGTTTCCTCTCCGCCCCCCACCCCATTTTGCCCATTAGAGGACTGTGCCATAGGCCATTGGAGGTGGGATAGGTGTGGGGATGTAGGGAGAAATAGTTCCCAGGGTTCTGTCTTATTAATCTGGGTAAGTCACACCTTCATCCCTCTAAGCCTCAGGTTTCTTATTTGTAAAATGGGGCAGTAAATACATACCTGCACTACCTACGTCATAGGGATGTTGTGAGGATGTCAGCTATTCCTCTCAGGCTCTTGATTGGCTTTTAAATCTTCCCCTCAGCTGTTTCTCCTGATTTTCTCTTGGGAGAGACACTAGCAAGGTTTGAGGCCAAGAAAAAAGTCCAGGGACCTTCCCTGGCAGAATGAGGCCACATATGCTTTGGGGAGATTAGCAGGCCGGCTCTGCCACATAGGATAATACTCAGAGCCCCCAGACACCTGGAGTGGGGTGTCATTAGCCTGGTTTGTGTAAAGTCTTTGGATTTCTAGGAAATGTCGTGGTTGAACTGAGGATGGTTCAGGCTAGAGCGGGTGTGTGTGTGTGTGTGTGTGTGTGTGTGTGTGTGTGTGTGTGTGTG